>NW_025111004.1:600000-892111 GCF_015476425.1 Leptopilina heterotoma
TGGCGAGATATTTTCCAAAAAACTTCCTAACATATTAATGAACATTTTTGTCGCTGAAAGTTTTCCGAAAACGAAAATTCGTCACTCAACTTTTTCAATTGAAAATAGGAGAATCATTTTTCCGACAAAATTATTTAAATAATTATTTACTTTGACATATAATTTTTTTTTAAATTTCCAAATATTGTTTCACTCTTGGAATAGTTTGAAGAATATTGTGTGTAAATTTCGTGGAAAAATATTAATATTTAACGAAGTAGTCACGAGTTGAAGTCAAAAATTCATTAAAATTTCTTAACTTAAAAAATCACGTTTTTTTCAATTTACGTGAAAACGAGAAATTATATAAAAAATTTTTATTAGAAAAAAAGTTTCGCCTTGAAATTCTGTATAAGAAACAATAATTTAAAATTCATTTTGAACAACTTCAAAATTTTATCTCCAGGTGCCAAATTATTTGCCGTGTGTTCGCGCGTGTGCCCTTTTAAGATCCGGAGCCTCAATTTTAAAATAATTGTTTTTTTACAAAATTTTAATAATAATTCTCAAAAATTGAATTTTAAAAAATTATAATAGAAAAATTCGAAGAATTCGTTTTTTAAAACTACATATTTTAATTAAAATTTTTGAAGTTAATTTCTATTAATTTTCATTTTCAAATTTTCATTTGAAGATTTTTCATTAAAATTTTTGAGAATTCTATTATATTCAAAATTTCCAATTAAACTTTTTCAAAATTTGATTTTCAAAAATTTTAATGAAATACTTTAAAGAAATGAATTATTTTCATTCAAATTTTACAAAATCTCAATTATTTAAAAACTTTTTAATTATATATTTCGAAAATTTAATTATTTTACAAAAATTATTCAAAAATAAGTTTTGAAAGATGTGAGTATACATATTTTTTAAACTATGAAAATCGAAATAAGTTGCATTTTATACTAAAAATGTGGTATTTTTTTACCATATTTAAAAAAAAAGTTGATAAAGTTGCATTTTTAGAAAATAATTCGAAAAAAGGCGCCTTTTTTTAAAGTAGTTGAAAAAAATCGTACTATCCGAGGAGTATAATCTTTTCTATTTTTCGAGTACTTTTGATAAAATTTCCTAACATTTCCCCTATTTCCCCCTGACCTGTGGCAACCCTGAAGCAAGATTAATAAAATATAATTTAATTCGACTATTAAAAATTACTTAAAAAATTATATAGTTTCATTTTTACAGTTTTCATCTCAATTATAGTCATATACAAAATCATTCTCAACATTCTTGCAAAAAGAAACGCAAATAGTTGAAATAAAATTTTGCATTTTTTTTCTTATATTTTTTTTTTTTTTTTGTCAAAAATATATACATCAAATGTTTGTTAAACAATAAATTTTCGTAAATTTTAAAATGCAGCACTTACCGGAAAGAAAAATGTCAAAGTCTAATAATGGAATTTGACAACATTTGCGTGGACATGAAAAATTGTTCTAGTTTACAGACTCGAAGTACTCTTTACTGTCTTTTGGATTGGGTTTAATTGTTTTTGAATCTGGTTGCCAATTAGCTGGACAAACTTCTCCGTGTTTCTCAACAAATTGAAGGGCTCTAATTACTCTTAATGTCTCGTCAATATTTCTTCCAATTGGAAGATCATTAACAGTTAATTGTCTTAAAATTCCTTCTCTGTCAATAACAAAAAGTCCTCTAAATGCAATACCGGCATTTTCAACGAGAACATTGTAATCGGTTGATATTTTCTTATTAAAATCACTTAATAAAGGATAGCCCAAATCACCACCGAGACCACCTAATTTCTTTGGTGTATTTATCCAGGCGAGATGACTGTATTGTGAATCAGTTGAGACACCAATTACTTCTGTCTGCAACGAGTGAAATTCCTTAATTTTTTCACTGAAGGCGATAAGTTCAGTTGGACAGACGAATGTGCTGCAAAAAGAAAGAAATAATTTTTGTATTTTTACGAACAGACAAATGTACTAACTGCCACAAAAAATTAATTTTGTTTTTCCCTGACCCTAAAGAATATTCTCATTCACTCTAAAAATGATTAGATACTCAACAAAATTTTCTATTTTTTTATTTACAAATTTATTTAATTGTAAAACTATTCGAAAACATCAATAGTTTTATTTAAAATAAATATTTAATTATTATTATTTTTCCATAGGAATTAAGATTTGCAAAAATTTCAAATTCAAACCTTTATGATATTCAACAGCTTATAAGAATATTATTATAAAAATTTTCAAAGAAATTAAATTATTTACAAAAAATTTAATAAAATTTTTCGGAGGAATTTAATTATTTTTACAAGTACCTATAATAACATTGTTCACATTAATTAAATTATTTTTAAAAATGTAATAAAATTCATTGTAAGAATTCAATTATTTTCATAAATAATAAAAATTGATTTCAATTATTTTTAATACAATTTTAAATGAATTCTTCGAAAAATGTAATTATTTTCAAAATTTTTTTGAAGAATTCAATTACATTTCACAAATAATGAAATTCTTCGCTGAAATTAAAATATTTTCAAAATCTACTATTTTAATAAAATTTCTCAAAATAATTCAATTATTTTCATAAATAATCAAATTCTTTACAGGATTTCAATTATTTAACAAAAGTATAATAAAATTCGTTGCAAGATTTCAATTACATTCATAAATAATAAAACTCTTCACAAAATCTCAATTATTTAAAAAAATGTCATAAAAATACGTTCGCAAGAATTCAATTATTCTCCTGAATAATAAAATTCTTCACATAATTTCAATTATTTTTAACACAATTTGAAGAAAATTCTTCGAAAAATGTAATTATTTTCAAAAAATTTATTAAAATTCATCAACAGAATTCAATTATCAATTATTTTTAATAATTTTTGCAAAAGTTCCTTGAGAATTTTCAAATCCATTTGTTTACAATATTCAATTTTACAAAATTAATTTTATCAACAAATTTTTAAATAATTGAATTTTTTCGACGAATTCTAATAAAATTTTCAAGAATTACATTTATCGAGAAATTCGATTAAACTGTATTAAAAATAATTGAAATTTTGTGAATTTTTTATTCATGAAAATAATTGAATCTGTGTAAGAAATTTTATTACTTATGAAAATAATTGATTTCCTGTGAAATTTTTATTATGTATGAAGTTTGCTTAGAATTTTGTCTACATTCTTTTAAAAATAATTGGATTCTAATTACAAAATTTTATTAAAATAGTAGATGTTGAAACTCATTGAATTGAGGAAATTCTTGAAAATAATTGAATTTCTGCGTTGGTGGACACATTTCCTAATCCATTTTTCCCAATAGTTAAATTCCCAATCTTTCTTTTTCCCATAATCAACTTTTCCCAACCTATTATAATTTTCCCAAAGTATTGTTTACCAAAAGTATACTTTTTCCAATCTATTGTTTTCATATTCTCGAAACTTTGTCAAAATGTTACTATTATTAGTAGAAGTGATGTATATGAATTATTATTGAATTTGATAAAATATTTTTGGAGTTACGGAGTTTCAAAATTTTGACTTTTTTGAAAATATCTTTTTTTCGATTGAATATATTGATAAGTAAAAGTAATCAAATTAAAAATGTGAATTGTGATTTTACACTTCTACTAATAATAGTAACATTTTGACAAAGTTTCGAGAAAATATGTCCGCCGGGAAGGTTGGAGTGGGAATAATGGATTGGGAAAAATGGATTGGGAAATGTGTCCTACAATCCTGTTTAATTAAAGAAAAATGTTCAGACAATTTAAAACAATCGAATTTCACTTTAATGAAAGTTATATTTTTAGCGAGACAACAGCAAAAAATAGAGATTTCTTTTTCTATATATATGATTTTTCCAAAAAGAAGTGACAAGTGAGAAAAATTAAACAAAATAATACAAAGTCAAGATAAATTTAGTCAATTAAAATAAAAACCATTATAACAAATATATTAGAAAATAAAAACTATTTTTATCACTGTCTTACAAACAGAAAATTAATAGTTATTTGAAGTGTTAATCAAAATAAACAAAAACAAATGCATTCCGGGCACGCAATTGTTGACAACCTAACCTCAAAATTTTTCCTCGTTAAAAATATGATTATTTTGAGAAAAAATACTAAACAGACAAAATATTTCTAAAAAAATGCTTGAAATACAATCAACAATAAAGATATGTAGTGAAATAGATTGAAAATTTACAATAAATTAACACAATAATACCTTGCGAAATTGCGATGAAGTAGGAAAGTCAATAACAATCATCATTTAAACAAGATTTATGCACTTCACATCTATTATTTTATTTTTAAAAATTATAAAAAGTAAATTAGAAGTAACTTTCTTCATATTCGAAGATTCGAACAAAACAGGATGTGTACAATCTACGAGAAATGACGTCAAGAAAGTTGCGCATGCGCAGAAGTAGTACTTAAAAGACGAACAGCGAAAATTGAAATTCAATATTGAACTTTAATGAATAACAATTAATTTTAACATTTATTGTAAATATTGTTCAATGAAATAAATTATCTTGTTATCATTTTTAATATTCCTTTTGATATATTTTTTCCAAAATGTTGAAATTTATAATTCGAATAATTAGATAATGTAAATATCGAATAAAAGAAAAAAATAAGATTTAATTTCATGTGTAAACGAATTTGTTGGCAATCCTACCTCAAACATTTTTCTCTTAAAAAATTTTTCATTTGAGAAAAAATTCGACAAAAGACTAGATATTTGTAAAAAGATACTTAAAATACAAGTAATAATTAAGATATTTAGTCAAATATATTGCAAAATTTGTTGTAAATTAATTAACGAAATAATACCTTGTGAAGTGAGATGAAGATAGGGTCAAAGACAATCATTTACATTCCGAAACACGAATTTCAGTTTAATACTGAAAATGGCAAATATTCTTTCATCATTTTTCAAATTGCTCTCTTGTTCTTTTTTTCTATAAATGTTGGAAAAATATAATTTTTGAATATACTTACAAGTCCAAAGGATAGAAGAAGAGTACCACATATTTTCCCTTGTAGTCACTCAGTTTTATATCTTTAAAATCCTTATTTACTACAGCTGTTCCTTCAAACTGTGGTGCCGGCTTTTGAATTTGTGGATAACATGACGAAAGCCCGGAAGTTACTCCAAAATGTCGCAAACTTTCAAAACGAATAGGATTATTAACCTTTGTTACAGTTGAATTCAAAGCAGAAACCTACAAAAATATTAATAATTTACATTCACGTACCTATTTAGTAATTTAACTTAAATTTACATCCTTCGTTGTAAATAATTTTTATTATAATAATGATCTTGAAAGGGAAATAATTATTAATAAATTTATACTAATTGAAGCGTTTTGTGCAGAAACCGCATAAGTCCATTTTTTTCGAAAATCACTTTTTTATTGAAAATTTATCTTTAAATGAAGCTTTTCAATCTGGTAAAATATTACATAAGTGACTAAACTCTAAACCCTTAAAAATAATAATTAAAATATCATTTTGTGCAGAAACAGCACAAGTCCATGATAAGTTTTATATTTATTTGTGATATTCTTGACGTATTTTAATAATTTATATTAAACAGTTTATATTATAAATAAAAACACTCATGGGAAGCAAAAAGTGACAGTCGTGACTGAAATATTTTAAAATTAGAAAATATTGAAAATTGGTTAAATTTATTCTTAACACAATTTTATTATTTATAAAATGTTACTAAAAATTATCCAAATTTAATATTTTAAATAAATGTTATTAAATATTTCATAAAACTTTGATATTTCACTGGATTTAATAAATTTTCTGTGTTTTTCATTTCATTTTGTGCACAAACAGCATAAGTCCAAATGTTAATATATTTTTTAATTTTTTATATTAAGTAGATAATTAATTAATCATATTGGATTTTTTAACTTATAGGTTAGTAGAATATAATGCAAGAAGCCGAATTAAAAAAAATCTTAACATTTACGAAAAAAACAGTTTTTGATTCCTGAACAATTTCGAATTATGTACTTATGCTGTTTCTGCACAAAACGCTTCAATTATATAATTACTAGCAACAATTCGCGCGCTTTAGCGCGCGGCTAATTTTTTACTTCATTTCTTAAATAAAATTATTAATTTTAAAAATAATAGAATTTAAAAATTTTAAATTCAAATTTTTGTTGAAAACACTAAAATAATTTAATTTTGGAGAAATTGCAAATAATTTATTGCAGAAATTCAATTATTTTCAAAAATAATAAAATTCTTCTCATAAAAAAAAATTCTCGTCAAAATCCCAATTATCTTTGTAAATAACAAAATTGTTTCCCAAAGTTCAATTATTTTCAAAAATGACAATAAAATTCTTGTCCTAATTTAAATTATTTTTAATATCTACTATTTTAATAAAATTTTCCGTGAAAAATTCAATTATTTAAAAAAAAATTCAATAAAATCGTCCAGAAACATTTATTTAATTATTGTCAAAAATATTTAAAATTAAACAAGAATTCAATTATTTAGAATTTTTTATAAATTTCTTCGCAATAATTCAATTATTTTCATAAATTTTTAATTATTATAAATTATTATAAAACATAAAGAAATCGATCACTCCGAGTCTTCGACTCGGAGCAATCAATATCTTTATGTTTTATATAGCAAAATACTTTTATAAGTTGTTTAATTTCAAAAAGGTTTGAATTTGGAATTTTTAAATGTCTTAATTCCTGTGGAAAAATAATAATAATTAAATATTTATTTAAAAAAGAAATTATTGATGTTTTCGAATAATTTTACAATTAAAGAAATTCGTAAAAATGTAAAGGAACATTTTTTTTGATTAAAATTTTTTCCTTTATTTTCGAAATATTCCAAAACTTTCATTTTCAATGAATATTTGTAATTGACAAATAGAATTTATAAACATTTGTTTCGTTTATTTTTTTTAAAAAACTTTGAATTTTATTAAAACAATTGTAATTAAAAAATTGAAATAATATAAATTATTCGCTTATGAAAATTGAAAATTTTCTACAAAAATATTAAGAAACGGGAATGTGTAATGTTTTTTTTCCCGAAATAAAAGAATGAGTTTGTGAACAATATTGTTATTGAGAAATAAAAATTATGCATAAAATGTGTATTTATTTACTAAGTATTTCTTAATCATAATTTTTTAACAAATTTTCTATTTTTTATAAATTAACAAGAGAAAAATTTGCATAATTTAGATCAGTCAAACGAAATTTATTATAAAAAAAAGCATAAATATAATAAACAAAATGGGTAAATTTTTAATTTGTTAATCATAATTTTTTTTTTAATTTTCTAATTTCTAATATTATTTTATTATGAATCATGAGGCTGCGTCTACAACAGAAAAAATAATGTGTAGAAAATTGTGTAATATAGTATAGTGTAATTGCCCCTGACAGTTGTCAATGCCAAAAACAATACACATTACACTACAAATTACACATTATTTTTTCCTATTGTAGACGCAGCCTGAAAAAATACCTGCATATTGTCGATTTGTCAAAACAATTTTTTTTTAAAGAAAAAAAAACAAAAGAATACACAAAGACTAACTTCAGGTGTGGACAGAATGAAAGAATGAATTATTTAATAGGATTATTATAGTTAATAATACATAATAATAATTTGCTATTCCGTGAACAAAAAGTGTCGTCTTTTGTTTTTCTATATAATTAATGTTTTGATGACAGATATGTTTTAAAGTGTTGTTTCTATTTTTGTGGTTAAAAATTAGGGGCGCATGACTTCCCCCAAATTCTACTTTATACAATTATAATTGTTATTTAGAATTTTAAAATTTATAAACACCAATTACTCTTAAGGTGAGTGGCTATAATTTAATGACAACATTATTACAATTTTTAATATTTTAATTTTTAAATACAATCGTTAAAAATATAATATTTATTTCTCATAATTTTTATGAATTATTTTTATTTATTTGAAATAATGATGGTTTTATAGAATATTTTTCAAATAACATAAATTTAAATACGCGAAATAATATTTTACATAATTTTAATTTAATGGAAGATATAATTTTTTATAATCTCTATTGCATATAATTAACAATAGATTTTCATTAATTCATATAATATTCTACGAATTACGTATTCAGTGACATAAAATAAAAACTAAGCAATAATGTTAGCATTAAATTTTAGATATCTACCTTTTGAGTAAATAATAATTATAAAGTTTAAAATTCCATGAAATAACAATTATATAGAGTTAAATTTGGGGAGAGTCATACGTCCCTAAATATTGACAATTTAAGGAATTAAAAATTTGTAATAATAATTTTTTTGTTCCCGGTTTAAATAATTCTTTTGGCGAGTTTCTTAAAATTTTTTGAAAATAATGTTTTATTAATAATTTTAATTGAAAATTTGATTATTTAATTTTATTAAAATGTTATTGATAATAATTGAATTTCTGCAAAGAATTTTACTATTTATGAAAGTAATTGAATACTTCCAAAGAATGTTATTATTTATGAAAGTAATTGAATGTTTGCGTAGAATTTTATTAAAATTTTTGAAAAAATGAATTGTACAGAACAATTTAATTATTTATAAAAATAATTAAAATTTTGATAAGAATTTAAACAAATTTTTAAATATAATTGAATTTCTGCGAAGAATTTTATTACATTTGAAAATAATTGAGTTGTTTTTTAGAATTTTATAGAAATTTATGAAAATAGCTGAATTCTAGTAAAAAATTCTTTTTAAAAATAGTATTCAAAAGAATTTAGTAAATCTAAAGAATTTTGCAACTTACAGAAATAATTAAATTCTTGAGAAAAATTTTTTACTGTTTCTAGAAATAATTGAATTCTTTCGACGAATTTTAATAAAATTTTTAAGAACAATATTACATTTTTCCAGGAATTTGATTAAAATTGTCTTAAAAATAATTGAAATTCTGCAATGAGTTTTACTATTTATGAAAATAATTGAATATATTGTGAAGAAATTTAAAAAAATAAAATTATAATTATGGTGACTAACTTCCTCTGATTATTTTCAAAAAATTTAAATAAAATTCTTTAAAAAAATTTTAAACATATCGATATTATAATCGATATGTTTCCATTTGTAAAAGGAACACAGAAAAATGTTGTCTCACAAAAATCGAGAATTTATTCTGAAATGGTGAATACGGAAAATTTTTTAGAGAAGTTACAAAGAATTACAATATATACCAATATTAATTAGTAAAAAAGAGAAAACTGAGAGACAATTTAAAATTTTGCGATTGTTGAGTAGTTCAACAATTATTCTATCTAAAGTTCAGAAAGTTTCCATTAAATTCATTATAATCTTTATCGAAAACTCTTAGCACACGGAAAACATTTTTTCAGTCAAAGTTCCCGAACTGTACCTGAACGGTGGATATGAGAAAAAGTTAAGGTCTAATTCTGCATTACACTAAAGATGTCCCTGAATTTTTCAAAAATCTGCCGTGAACTTCGAGAATTTCTCCTGCTCTACACAGTAGATTCCTGAAAAGTTCAAGAATTTCTTTAGTGTAATGCAGGATTAGACCTCAACTTTTTCTCATGTTCTTTTCTCACTGTTCAGGTGTAGTTCGAGAACTTTCCCTGAAAAATTTTTTCCGTACATTTTCAACCTACGGTTTTGTAGGATTTTCAAAAATTTTTCCGTATCCATAGTTCTGAAATATATTCTTCATTTTATTAAACATGAACATTTTCCCGTATGTACTTTTTCTGTGGTAAGACAGGCAGGTAAATTGCTACCGTGATAATTCTTTAAATCATTCACGCGCGCATAGGATTTTGCTAGTAATTGTTATAATTTAAAGGAATTAATTTTTAATAAACAATGATTTGTAAAGGAGATTTAAAAACATTGTAAAGAATGATATAACAATTGTTTCATTGTTGACGAATTAACAAAAAAATTAGAAAAACTATAAATATATAATGTACTCAAATAAAATGTATCAATTAAACAACAATTTGTACCAATATTATGTAATAACAAAATAATACTTACCAAATTTCTAGCCTGAGGATACAAATTCGCCAGGAATCGAGACATTGTTAATAATTTCTAACAACTTTTTGTTTTATATTTAAACACTAATATTACTTAAAAATGCACTAAATACTGATTTCTAAGGCAAAATTGTAAAGTTATTTAATAATAATAAATGTTTATTAAGTCAATGCTTATTGTCTGGCACGTTCACGTTATCAAAATGTCCTTTTTATAGGTTATGTAATAATCTTTTTTATTTTCTCTTCGTATATTCTCAAAGAAATTGTAATTTCTCCACACTCTGTAGATATATCTTCTTAAATATTATCGAAAAATATGTCTATTCCTTTAAATTATTGTCGGATTTTCTTATTTTATTGATAAAAAGAGGAGAAAACTTTTTCTAAACCTTCACTTGTGAAATCATTCTATAAATACATGAACTTCCGGTTCCCTTGTTATGTTATGGCGCAAAGTTGAAATTTTTTTCTCTTTAAATCGATTTTAAATGAAGTAAAGCAAAATAAAAAGAAAACTAACCGAATTAATAGTAATAAAAATAAAATATAATTAGTAAATTAATTATAATAAATGAGTAAAAATATTTATAAACAGATTTATCCAAATAAATAATATAAGTCAATTTAAAGACCAAGTCATTTTCCGGTTCGTTGGAAACATCAGCGCGAAATTTAATTTTGTTTATTAATTATTTATAAGTACAATTTATTTTCTTTATTAATAATAAACAAATAAATTGAAAATTTAGGTATAAAGAACAAATTCAAAGTAAAATATAGATTAATGAATGAAAGTGGAAATGAAAAGCAGTTTTTTAATCAATATAATTATTTTTTATTTATATAACAATATTATAAGAGTCTTGCTTTCATTTCATACATTTGTAAATATATATTATAATTTAATTGCGAGAAACAATTTTAGAAATAATAAGAATTTTCTTTTTATTTTGAAGTCTATCTCTTTGTTCAATCTTATTCCTAGGCTAAACTAAATAATTTACGAATCTTTAGATACAACCGAATATCATGAAATTCTTAAGTAACATTATATTATTAAAAAATACGAATTTAGATAAGCAACTTTAATTTTTTTTCCTTTTTGCATTTTGAAATTAAAGAAAAAACTGCTTACTTTACATGTAAATTTGAATTTTGATTTTTCTCCCTTTAATTAGTTTATTCTCTAAACACAAATCACTCGGCTGTTCTATAGATTTAAAGAAACAAATTTTTAAGTTTCCTTTCGCGAAGAAACTCTTTTTAATTTACATTCGCAAAATCGACTTTTAGAAGACATTGACGAATAAGATATTTATATTCTATCGCTTTAACAAAGAGCCATGGACAAGAAATTGAGAATTTACACTTAATTCACAAAGCGCACGATACTTTAATGTTAATTAGAAAATATTTGCATTACTTTTTTTTCAATTTGAAAAATTATTCTTTAATATTGATGTATAAAAAATTATGCGGCATATACAATAAACTGTGTTCTGTTATGTAAAATAAAAAACAAAATTACTTCACTGTAACAGTACTGTAACGCACAATTTACAATAAGGAACAGTAACTTTACTTACAATAAAACCATCACAATTTGTAAAAAACTAAATTACTGTTCCAAAAATTTTTTTTAAGGCCGCATATTCAATAAAGTTGTAAAAAACTTCCCTTCAACGGAAAATTTTTTCAACTTATTATGAATAGTGATATATTAAATTAAGAAAAAAATAGAAGTGAAAACAAAAGAGAAAAAGGATAAACAAATGATTCTTTGATAAAAAATCTATTCGCATTATTTTTGAAAAGAATAGCAAACAAGGTACAAAAAAAAGAAAAAAAAATTAACTGAGATGATAAATTTAATTAGAAGCCTTGGCTGTGGCACTAGGGGTTGGTGTATTTGTTGCACAATTATCATCCGATACTACACGTCTGTTTTTCTTTATCCTCTTCCATTCGCCATTCGTGTAATTCATTTGGAAATGTGTCTCGACCAACGTTGGTAATGTTGTTCCATCGGCTTGTGTCACATCCTCAACGTTTTCTGACAACATCACTGTTACAATGTTGCCCAATTTTGGACAAGGATTATCTGAAAAAATTAATAACAATGTAAAAAATAACATTTCTAAAAAGATTCACATAAAATACTGGTTTTAATTAAAATTTTTAATTTAAAACTTTTTTATTTGCTGCAGTGTAACGTTGATGAATTTAACAACATTTATAATCAACAATTGAAAGAAAAAGAATATTTTTCAAGCTAAAGACAATAAAATTTTTTGTTTTCAAATTTTTTTTTAAAGTTATTGATTAAAAAACTGTAAAATATTTGTTATATAAAATTTAAAATAGAAAAATATATTGTTATTTAAAAATTTTTTTATGTCGTTAATTATAAAAGTTGTAAACTTCACTAACGTGCAGTGTAGACACTTATACATTTATTTATAACAAGGAGTGTAAAAATAACTGTGTATAACAAAATTTACCCCTGGAACCTGCCATGAAACCGAGAATAAGGGCTTTTTCTGGTCTTGTAACTTTATTGGCTGTTCTAAACATTTCCTGAGCTTCCAACATTTGTTCCCTCTGAAAAAGACAATAACAAAATTAATTTGACGATACAATTTTAATTTCGCTACATTATTGTTTAAGTAAATAGAAAATAATTCGGTTTCTAAAAAAAATGAAACGAATTGATATATGTATAAAAATTCATTTTAACTTGAATTCTTAAGGAAAAAATAGTGTTTTTTGTTTAAAAACTACTCTATTTAGGAAAAAAATGAAAAAAGACTATTTTGGTAAATCTTTGCTCACCGTAAGGGACAATCCTTTCCTTGTATTCGCCGTGGAACCAGCGGGTTGTGCTGCAGTTTGAATACGAATTTGAGTGACAGTCTGAGCCGGCCTGACTGTTTGCACTCCAATTGGTGCACTCTCGGTGGGAGTTGTTGCTGGAGTTGCAACTGGAAGCGACGAACTAGGCGTAGAAGGTGTCGTAGGTGTAGTAGCTATAAAAAATAGAATAATTTATTATTAATTACAATAATTTATGTATTTTTTTTTAATATTGTAATTTACAAAATTGTATAAAAATAAAAATTTTGTGAATAATTGTATAAATATAATATTTAATCTCTGGAATTTAACAATATTTAATTCATTTTCATATTTTCACCATAAATTCACTAACTAGTGATGAAAAATAATTTTGAATTACTAAGTGATGAATAGTCATTTTTAATTATTACTAATAATTTTTTATTAATAGTGATTATTATTATTTAGACCTCGGATCGACTTTAAGACGCAAAAAAGTCGCTTTAGTCCATTAAACATATAAAAAAGTCTAAAAAGTCATTTATTTAATTTAGAGTTGTCACAAAAACTTTATTTTGTACTTCCCTGGCCTTTTACTGATTTCTAAATTCAATTATTCAAAACTTTAATAATTTTAATAATTAAATATTTAAATAGGTACTTCCTATTTGTTCTTCTACGAGAAATAAAATTTAAAAGAATTTTAATTTAAAACCTTCTGAAATTTAATAATTTTTAAAATTTACAACTATAACCCTTCCAAATTTCAATTATTTTCTACAATTTTCAACTAAACTTCATCTCTAAATCAATTATTCTGAATTATTTTTCGAAATAATCTTTGAAAATAATAGTTTTTCAAATATATACAATTGAAAAATTTCCAAACAATTGAAAGTTGGTAAACTGTTTTAAAAATAATTAGATTTTAGCAAAATATATAAAAAAAAATTTTGAAGAATTTTAGTTATAAATATGAATATGATTTCTCCGATATTTTAATAAGTCTAAAAAAGTAAATTTTTAAAAATTTAACTTTTCTTTGTTCAAAGATAATCGAATCTTAAAAAATTATAATAGAACAATTCTAAGAATTAGATTTTAGAAATATGTATTTCAATGTAATTTTTCGAAAGTAATTGAATTTCTTTAAAGAATTTTTGCATAATTAAAAAAAAAACTAATTAATTTCTTGAAGAAATTTAATTAAAATTTTTGAACATGATTGTTTTTTCCAAAATATTAAAAATAATTCTAAAATATTTGTATGTATTTGAATTTTCAGAAATGTATAATTGAAAATAATTCAATTTTAAAAAATTTGAATGAAAACATTCTAAGAATTACTTTTTCCAAAAATATTTTAATATACAATATTCAATAATTTTTATTTTTAAATTTACACTTAAAGGTTTATCATTAAAATTTTTGAGAATTTAATTATTTTCAAAATATTTGCAATTAAAAAAACAATTAATTTCAATTAAATTTTAAAAAACTCTTTAAAAAATGATTCAAAAATAATTTTTTTAAGATTTTTCCAAATATTTTTCACACAAAATCAAAATAAGTTGCATTTCATACTAAGAATGTGGTATTTTGTTAAAATATTTGTGAAAAACAGTCCAGAAAGTTGGAATTTTTGAAAATAAAAGTAGAAAAATGTTGGAAAAGGTCATAAAATCCGAGTCCACGATATTATGAAATATTGTTTTAATTGAATCTTACGAGTTTGCGGCGTAACTGCTGCAGTGACACCAGTTGGAGTGCTTGGCGTGACATAAGGTTGTGGCACTGTTGGCGTTATGACGGTCGTTGTGGGTGGATTTATTGGCGTAAGACCCTGAGCGTATTCTGGAGTTGCCGATGTTTCCGTGGCCGTTGCTGCCGATGCAGCTGCAGCAGCGGCCGCAGCCTGCGCCTCTGCCACCTTCTTCTGCTGCTCCTCCAACTCCATCATCTTCTTTCGTTTCTTGGCTTGTGCATAGCCTAAAGGTTGCTCGTTAATATCCAACAGTTTAATTCCACCGTCTTTGCGAATACGACTATTGATTGGAGTTCTATTCGCAATAGCCGGGCTCGTATGCGAGGGCGATCGAAATCCACTCGTTGGAACTTGACTCGGAATACCTTTCAAAGGAGCTGTAATGAAATATGTCAATGAGAATCTACAGTTGACAATCAACATTTCTAAATTTGCCATTTTAAATATGCAGACTATTGTTTACTATTGTTTAATATTTTAAATTCTGTATTTTTGCAATTTAGTTTAAGTAAAACTTAATAGAAGTAAATAAAGTAATTCAGTAGAAATAGAACCAAATGAAATAAAAAATGTGGAATTTACTCGTGTCGGTCATTTTTCTCGGCATTCCTCTACTTCGAACGGGAACTGTAGGCGCTGTACTCTTTTTCAAATTACTCGCTGCATCTGTACTTTTTTGCACTAATTCTGCCCTTAATGTTGCACTCTTTGGCTTTCTTTTGAGTGTAAAATGTTTAGTCGGTTGCGGCTGTTGACCAACTACTGAGGTAAGTGCTGTTTTATTGAGATAATGACACTCGAGTGGCAACATGGCTGGATCGTTTTGTTTTTTTAATAATTTACGCAAATCGTTAACCAGTTCCCCGAAAATTGGACGATGTTCATCAAGATCGGTTATATCTGTATTCAAGGAGCCAGTATTCGGAAATGTCTTCATCGCTTCGGATAACATCGATACCCATAATTCGCTGTCCAAGGAAGCCACCTCGATAATCTTTTCCAATTCCACTCGCCACTAAAAGTATTATATAATAATAAAGCGAAACATATTAACACAAATAATACAAAATAATAAAGTAGATTACAAGAGCTATTAAATCATTAAATTTCAGGTTATGATTTTCCACACTTTATTATTTACAAAATTGATGATTAAATGTCAAAATTTGTAATCACTTCTGAAAATTTGATTTATTAAAAAAACAACAAATAAACAGATAAATTTAGAGTTAATTTATGTAAAGAAATTTAATAAACTTATCAACTTGTGGAAATAATTTAAAGTTTATAGTTTGTTTATTACTTTAGCGTACTTTTTATGTCATATACAAAATACTACATTAATATTAATCGTTCTAAAAACATTGACCGTGAAATTAAATAGATGGCGGGTAGAAAGTAGCGCATGTTTGGAGATATTACTATTAGATAAACTGCATAATGCGTTACGACTTATTTAAAAATATAATTAAAAAAAATAAATAATAGTGGATAATTCAAAAATTAATCTAGAAAACATAAGGAGAAGAATTGTTATTACCTCTTCAACATTGCGTCTTGGTATGTGAAAGAAAGATAGAAGTAATTTAAGTTTCACTTGTGTTTGTAAGTCTGGAAAACAATCTTTTATGTTCCTTAAAACTTCGGCATTCAACTGAGAACAAATTGAACTGCCAGTCCAGCTATCGTTTGACGTTCCAAGCTTATTATGAAGCCACAACGAAGTATCACTATCCCTCACATTCGCCATATTGGAATCAAATGAATTCCCAAATTGCCGCACTTTAATGATGAGCGCTACTGTCATTTTCCTCTGTCGATAACTAAATTATTTACTCTTCACTGTTTTATCGATCATGGCTCTTTAAATCCTTGTTGACAAATGTGAGTTCAGTTCTAATATTTTTCATATTTTTCTGCATAAATAACATAGAAATTAACTTAATTTATCATTTCAGTTGAATTCCATATTACCAAATTTCTCAACAATGGTTCTACTGAAACCATTCTTCGTGCAAATTGCGCGTAAAGTTGATCTTTGCCTAAAAAGTGAGGTTATCTTCCGACAATGTTCAAGCATTTCATCAATAAATAAACAAATAAGTGAAAAACAAGAATCTCCTCGAATTACTTTTGTTCCAAAAGAAATTGATGACAATTTGCCGGAGAGAACGGAAATAAATTCCTTTTTTAAAATTAATAGAGACAATTTTTACGATGATGATTATTTACATGGCTTTGAAGTAAAACTACCAAAAGCTTTAGATGAAAACACAGAAGATGTATCACACCTCAGCACTGAAACAGGAGCTAGTTTTAATATTGCAAGTTTTGCCGACAAATCAAAAACAGTTCAAGAATTAACGAAACTTGGTGTTGAATTATGGAAATTCGATAAGCACCTCGAAATTGTAAAAATGATTGTCAATCTTAATTTCGATAAAGATGTTAAACCTTACATTCAATTTTTGCACGACACCGGTTTACCGGTTCATCAATTTGGTCCATTTATAACAAAATTTCCAAAAATTTTCCAAGAAGATTTAGACGATCTACATACAAGAATACGTTATTTGAGAGCACATAATTATAAGCCGTCTATGATTGCCACAATATTGGAAAAACATCCTTTATGGCTCTCATACACTACTCAAGAAATTGACTCAAAACTTGGATATTTTCAAAATGAATTTAAATTAAAGGCAAATAATGTTCGATTGCTTACATTAAAATTGCCAAAGCTGATTAGTTACGATAAAATGGTTCTTGAAAAGAAAACATTTGCCTTTAAAAAAGAATTTGGCTTTGAACCAGAACAAGCAGCATTAATATTGTTATCTAGTCCTCGTTTATGGACAAAGTGTACGTAGTTCTCAAAGTATTTTTAATTTTGATATTTTAATATTCTGTAATGCTTATTTAGAATTAAGTTTTTTTCATTCTCAATATTAAAATTTAATGAAAAATATTAATTTTTTCAGGTTTAAAAAATTTGAGGAATAGTTTTGATTATGCACACAATACTATGTGTTTGAGTCACGAAATTCTTTCTCTGCAGCCATGTATATTAAATTGCAGAAAAAGTAGACTCGAGGCACGACATCAATTTTTGGTTCATATCAAAAAAGCACAATACGATCCATTAAAACCATTGTATGTTTCACCAAAAGACATTGTGTCGGGAACGGATTCAGAATTTTGTGCAAATATTGCGAAAACTACAATTCTAACGTATAATGATTTTCTGAAAACTTTATAACTTGTAATGAATTGTTAATTGTATAAAGTGTAAGTATGTGTTAATTTGAATAATATTCTTCTTCAATATACTATTAAACATTATTATATTTCGTAACTTGAATTCTTTTACAAGAATAAAAATTCTTAAACGTACGACAGAAAATGATATACATACAATGTAAATTTATAAATTAAAAATGTACAAATTTATATAAAAGTTGAGAAAAATTGTACATAATATGTACTTTATAGATTGTGGGAAAAAATTTACAGTTGGAAAAATATTTATCAAAGTCGAAATCTCACAAGTTTAAAAGATCTTATTTTTCTTTAGTCAATATTTAACGCTTTCGTTCGTATAATTAGTTATGTAATTAATTAAAATTAATTAAAATCAATTAAAAGTAATTAAAATTAATTAATAATAATTAATATAATAACTAATTAATATTTACTAATAATAGCAATAAAAGTAATAATAATTAGTTATTAATTACATAATTTGAATAATACTTTGAAAAATTTATCTTACGTGGCAAATTAGAAATGTTTCAACTAAATTTTCCTAATTCGATTTTCTTCTCAATTGCTCGAATCGAATGGTAAAGGAATGAATCAAAAAGTCCAGCAACTGTGAAAACGCCTCCAATAATTGCACAGAGATTCGTGGCGAAATGTCCAAATGACTTTGCTGTTTCTGTGTATTTCACCATTAATGGACTTAATTCATAGTTAAAAAATATCCCCGGCATTCCAGAATCTCCTGACATTGGCGATACATGCTTCGAATGACTTGTCACCGAAAATTGATTTGTTGAAAGTAGAGAACCATCCTTTCGGACGAAAGTCGTTGGAATTATTTTTATGTAATAGTAAAACATCATTGCTCCTGCAAAAACAAACAAAAAACTCGTTAAATTGTTATTTTTTGATTTTTTAGAATAGAATTTATATTTTTAAGAGTTAGAAATTTTTATTAAGAATAAAACAGAGTGGCCACATGTCAGTAAAGTCAGGGAAATGACCAGGAAAAAAATTTGTTGTCAGGGAAATTTAGAAAATTGGGATTTTTTTCAACTTATTTTCAGAAATTGCAACTTTTTCGACTTTTTTTCTAAATATTGCAACAAATAAGACATTTTTAGTATAAAATGTAACTTATTTCAATTTTTATAGTGCAAAAAACAACTAAAAAAAATCTTTCAAAAATTATTTTGAATAATTTTTTAAGATAACTAAATTTTTCAAATTTATAGATATAATAAAAATCTCTTTGAATAATTGCAATTTTGTAAAATTTAATTGAAAAGAATTACTTTTTTCAAGTATTCTGTTACAATTTTTAAAAATCAACTTTTGAAGAATTTTAATTGCCAATTTTGAAAATAATTGAATTATCAAAAATTGTTATGAGAAACCTTTAAATGTAAATTTAAAAATGAATAAATTAATGAAAACTAGCTTCTAATTTCTTAAAAATCCATATTTTCAATTATACATTTTCGAAAATTCAAATACCTACAAAAAACAATAACAATAATTTTTAACTAGATGAATGTTTTTTGTGGTTTTTTAATATATTAATTTAAAGAATTTTTAACATTTTGGAGAATAAAATAATGTTTAAAAGTTTTAATTAAAATTCAATTAAGTTCGAAAAATTATATTAAAATATTTTTAAAAACTAATTCTTAAAATTGTTCTTTCATAATTTTTTAAGATTCAATTATGTTCGAACAAAGTAAATAAAAATTTATGGAAATTTACTTCTGTAGACTTATTAAAATTTCGGAGAAATTGTGGTCCTATTTGTAATTAAAACTCTTCAAAAATTTGATTCTTTTTACATAATTATGTTTTTCAAAAATATAAAATCTTTTAATTGCGTATAATTGAAAAACTATTAACTTTCAAAAATTGTTTAGAAATATTTTTAAAAAATTAATTGTGTGAATTTCTTTAATATTATAATTTTTTGAAAATATTGTACCTTAATAACTTAAGAAAAAAACATTCGGACAGGTACAATTTATTATTAAAAATTGAGTATTTACTTTTAAATAATTGGATACTAGAAGAACTTTAGGAAAATTATTTAAAATAATTGATTTAGAGATGAAGTTTAATTGAAAATTGTAAAAAATAATGAAATCAAAAAATGATAAAAAATGTCAGGGAAATTGATAAACTGAAACGTATGTCCACCCTGTAAAAGAATTGAAAATTAAAATTCTTAATAAGTACAATAATATTCTTTTATAATAATAATAATTATAATTTTAATAATAATAAAATACAATATAATAAATAAAAAAAATTAAATAAATTCCTATTAAAAGACAATAAATATTTTGTTTCGAAAAAATGCGAATTTAAAAATTCCCGCCGAGTTTGACATGATACCAATACAAAAATTGGTGATTTTCATTTCTTGTATTGGCTAACATGAATAAAGTCAACATGGCCGCCCGACTGATTAACTAAAAAACGTGTGTTGCATGTGTTAATTAAAGATACTAATTAAAAAAAAGATTATAAACTTCTATTTATTGTACGTATTCTTTAATAGTTCTCTGCAATTTACTCCTTAGATTATTGAAAAAACCGACAAGTGACAATTAAACGCCATTTTCTGTCATTGACATAAATTTCAACTTTTGCGTAAATTTTTTTGTTTACAGAAAAAACCGTAAAAAAAATATTTCATTTCGTTACAAATCTAAATTTAGAATTGCAAAAAAAAGTTTTAAAATTGATCAGTTTTAGTTAATTGTGAATGTTGTTAATTGTTCATTATTGAAATGAGAATTTTTTTCAGGTTATAATGCCGGTCGTTGGTGGTGGTGCTTATCAACAAGGCCCAACTTGTTGGGACAGAATAAAAATGGGATTTACGATGGGATTCTGTGTTGGATTAGCTTCTGGAGCGATATTCGGAGGATTCACTGCCCTGAGGTATTTGGAAATTCTATATTTTTTTGATTATTTAATGTCATGTTTAATATAAAGATTTTTTAATGTGACAACATTTTGTCAAAGTCCAATGTCCGTTAAACGTCCATTCACTAGAGTGATAATTTTAGTAGAAATAAGAAATTATTCTCAAAAGAAAACCCAAAATACTGAAAATCGCTGGATAGTGCTAAAAAAATGAAAAAATATAATGGAAACATAACCTTAAAATAATTAAAAACATGTTTTTTAATATCAGGTCTGGCATGAGGGGAAGGGAATTGGTAAACAACATGGGGAAGATAATGATACAAAGTGGAGGAACATTTGGCACATTTATGGCGATTGGATCTGGCATAAGGTGTTAGTACAGCAAGCAGAATTGTGTATATTTAGCTATAGGAGAAAAAGCAGCATTTTCAATCCATTATGACATTTTTAATAAAAAAAAGAATATTAACACGGAAGACGATCTTACCTTCTGTAGCTGTTATTGTAGTATTATCCAAGTGATTTGTTTTGCCTGGTATATTAATTCCAAAACTTACATGACGTATTACATGCGATAAATTGAATTGTGTTGAAGAATGCGGTGAAACATCGTGTACTATAAAAAAGAATGAAAATTAGTTATTTACAGAAAAAAGAAACAAGTAGGTAAATTTTTATCTTTTTATAATCGGAAGTTTGAAAAAAATTTACCGTGAACGTGATTTACCGAAAAACTGTCGCCTGGCGCAATATGAAAACTACCAGCGACCCTATTCACTTCCATTTTACCGTAAATTTGACAACCTTCTGTAAAAGCGTGTTTCATTTTTTCCACACCTTTTTCGCTTTGACATTGTTCAAATTTCGAAACATCAGAAAATGCCCATTTTTTTCTTCTATACGCATCCTTCACTGCCTCACAAGTATTACAGCATCTGTTTAATTTTCATTTTTTAAATATTCTTTCTTTTTTCTTATTTCTTCTTCAAAGAATTAATAATTTCTAAATAATTATTTCTTTAAATTCAAATTCCATTTTCTTTTAGATCATCTTTTTTTTAACAGGGTGGTCACAAGTTTCAGTTTATCGATTTCCCTGACAAAATTCTTTTTAAAGGAAAATATGAGAGTTTGCGGAAAATGAGTAAAATTTATGAATTTTATAATAATTTCTAAAATTTACAATTATAACCCTTCCTGAATTCAATTATTTTCTACAATTTTCAACTAAACTTCATCTCTAAATCAATTATTTTAAATAATTTTCCTAAAGTTCTTCTAAAATCCAATTATTCAAATACAAAAACTCAATTTTTTATAATAAAATTGTACCTGTCCGAATGTTTTTTTCTTAAGTTATTAAAATATGATATTTGCAAAAAATTATAAAAAAGAAATTCTTAGAAATGATTTTTTAAAAATATTTTAAAATAATTTTTGAAAGATAATAGTTTTTAATGATATATAATTGAAAAATTACCAAACAATTGAAATTTGGTAAAATTTTTGAAGAATATAAATAAAAAGAATCAAATTTTTAAAGAATTTCAATAATAAATTCAAAAATAAATTTTTATTTACTTTGTTCGAAGATAATTGAATCTTCAAAAATTGTAATGTAATTTTTTGAAAAAAATTGAATTTATTAAAAGAATTTTTGTATAATTTAAAAAAACTAATTAATATTTTGATAAATTTATAATTTTAATTAAAAATTTTTAACAAGATTTTTTTTCCATATTGTTAAAAATAATTCTAAAATATTATTTTTTTATTTTTTATTATTTAAATTTAGCTAATTTTCATTGATTTTCATTTTTAAATTTACATTTAAAGATTTTTTTATTAAAATTTCTGATAATTCATTATTATTTTCCATAATTATTTACAATTAAAATTCTTCAAAAGTTGATTTTCAAAAATTGTTACAAAATACTTGAAAAAAATTAATTATTTTTAATTAAATTTTACAAAATTTCAATTATTCAAAGAGATTTTTATTATAATATGAATTTAAATAAAAAAATGGGGATTATATTGTTTAAGATTTTTTTTTGGTAGAATTTTTCAAATGTTTAGAACTTACTTTATATCTGCCGCTTCATCTTCGGCTCCATAACAACTTCCACAAGTTTCCACTGTTGTGTTCTGTATAAATTAAATATTTTTCATTTAATTTTAATGAATTGTGCACAGTTTTTAAGAAATAAAAGAAAAAAAATTGACAACAATTAAAATATTCACTCGTACCTTTTCAGTTGGTTTCTTCTTGACTTCCATAATGTCTGTTATTGGAAAATTAACCATTAGAAATATTTTTTAAAAAGAAGTAATTTTTGATACTTTTTTCAATTATGGGAAAATTTTAAAAAATACAAACCTGTTTTCTTTGGTTCCTCAATAGGTCTACCTTCTAAATTTAATCGTCTTTTATAAATATTATGTTCTATGTGCAAATGCTGCTCACCAGTCGTGTCCATTGCATCTAAAGATAAAACTAAAAAATATTTTCACTTTATTATGCATTTTCTCGATGGGAAAAGAGACATTTTTTAAATATTTCTAATTAAAACATCATTTTATTACTTACGATCACAGGAAATTCTTGGTATGACTATATCGAGATTAATTCTCAAATTTGAACCCTTAGAAGTATCGACAAATAATTCTTCATTAATATTAGGTGTGAGAAAGTCATTAACTTCAGAAATAAATAGTAGCACCATTATTATTGTGCTTATAACTGTCACTGAAAAGAATTAAATTGCCAGTTAGAAAACACGTTGATTGTTTGCCGGTGTTATTTGGCAATTGTTTATCAAACTATTTGTTATTTAATTTATATATTAAAGGGAATAAAAAATAAAAAAAACAATTTCTTAACCTTTAGTTTAATTCAATTTTTGCCACGTGGCTTCATTTTTTCTCTCTAATTACTATTTTTCTAGAAAGAAATATTTTTTTCATTTAAAGACAATTTTTATTTTAAATTATAAGTAGTGAAAAAGAGTAACCATTGGTAAAAGAACAGTTCAAGTTTGACAGAATAATAAATATGTAAATAAAGACTGGAAGTATTTAATTATTGTAAACATAACATGTATATATATATATATATACCGATAGCTCCTCCGGATGTTTTTATTCGTAAACTGTCAAAATCCTCGAGTACTTTGGGATAGGCGTCTAAATATCGTAATTTATCTAAGACATTCATTTTTCTATTTTTATTGTTTATAAAATGTCCTGTTTTTGACAGCTGCAGAGCTGCAGTCACAAATATAACCTATAAAAATGTGTAATTTCGCGTGCGCTTGTAACATGCGCAATTGCTCTTTATGATCAGCGCATGCGTAAATAATTTTATCCGGTTATATGGCGCCACGTTTATTTGTTATTTTAAAACAAAATTTCCATTCGTCTACAAAAAATTTGCATAATTATTTATCTTTCGAATTATTTATTTGAACTATGAAAAGCGCGCGCTAATTCTCGTATGAATGATCTATTCCTTTATTATTAATCAGGGTTGCCACAGGTCAGGGAAATCAGGGATTTTTATTAAAAGTAATGGAAACAATTAAATATTTAGAATTTGTCTCGTAAACTATGAAATTACCATGAAATCTAAAAAAACCTTAAATTTTTTCTATTTCTGACAATAATGTCTTTTAAATAATTTAATTCTTGAAGAACTGCCATAAAGTTAATTACTTCTAAATCATTTAATGAAGTATTCTTTTAAAAATTTTAATTTCAATTCTGTTGAAATTAGTTTTAATTTTGAAAATTTTAACGCAATTCTTTGAAAGAATTCAAATATCAAGATTCTTTTCAGAAATTCAATTATTTTCAAAAATTTGAAAAAAAAATTCTCGTCAACCAACATTTTAATTATTATCTTTATAAATAGCAAAATTCTTCGTCGAAATTCAATTATTTTCTGGAATTTTAATAAAATTCATTGCAAAATTCAATTATTTTCATAAATAATAATATTCATGACAAAAATTCAATTATTTTCAAAGGTAATTAAATTCTTCGCAGAAATTCAATTATTTTCAGAAAATCTAAAAAAAAATCGTCAACATTTTAATTATTTCTATAAATGAATAGCAAAATTTTTCGACAAAATTCAATTATATTCAGGAATGTTAATAAAATTCATTGTATAATTCAATTATTTTCGTTAAGAACAATATTCATCACAAGAATTCAATTATTTTGAAAAATAATAAAATTCTTCGCAGAAATTCAATTATTTTCAAGAAATCCTTCAAATTTCAATTATTATCTTTATAGATGAATAGCAAAATTCAATTATTTTCATAAATAATAGGGGAGCGTAGGGGAATTAGAGCCCCTTAAGGAAAATTATTTAAAAAAACCAACTTATCTTTATAATAATACATTGTTTTAGTCATTTTCTACTCATTTCGTTATTTATCTTTAATTATGTTTCATTAGAAACTTAAAAAGAGAAAGTAAATTGGAAAAAAAAATTTTTCAAAAAAAATACATTTTTTGCCATCACCGGCCATTACCCAATTTGTGGGGTATTGGGAGCTTTCACTTGAAATTTAAAAAATTTTTATTTTTTAGGAATATTTTTTGTTTTCTAATAGAAAAAAGTGTTAAAACTTACAATGAAGCCAAAACTTTAGACTTAGAATAAATTTTTTCCTAAATTATAATTTAATACAAAATTTAAAAAAAAAATTAAATTTTTCATTTTTTCCACCAAAAATTATTTTTTAATTAAAAGTTTGTTCATAAGGTGATATCTTTTACAATTTTCAAAGAAATAACGAAAGCCATAACATAGTAACGAAAATTCTTTGGGCTGACACTAATTCTCTTATTATACCCCACAGAATTTTTACAGGACAAAATTTGAATAAAAAAATAAAAACATAAACAAATTTTATTATTATCTGGATTTTTATACAAGTATACATATCCACACATATTCATATATAATATAATGAAAAAACATAACTAAATAATACGATTTTAACTACTTATGGTGATGTTTAGAAATATTTTGCATTTTACAACGAAAACTCAAAAAATACATTTTCCCTTGTCTTTACTAAAAATTTGTCAAGAATGTGATCGTTTGTTTTGGAATGATATAAACAAAGGTTGTAGAAGATTTTCTAGACATTGCAGCGAATTTGAAGGCTTTTAAGTACGTGAAATTTAAAAGCTCCCATTACTCCACGCTCCCCTAATAGTAGTCATCACAAGATTTCCATTATTTTTAAAAGTAATAAAATTTAATTTTTTAAAAAATTTTTCCTAATTCAATGAATTTTAATATTCTACTATTTTAATAAAATTTTCCAAAAGAATCTAATTATTAAACAAAAATTTTGATAATATTCTACACAAACATTCAATTATGTAGCAAAAAAATAAAAATTTTACAGGAATTCAATTATTTAAAACAGAATTAGGATCAATTTAAATAAAATCAATGTTTTAATATTTGGCATTAGGTAAATTTTTCGCAGTGTTCAATTATGTTTATAAATTTTAATATTCTTTTCAGGGGTTTAATTATTTTCATAAATAGTAAAATCATTCAGAGGAAGCCAATTATTTTTATAAATAACAATATTCTATAGGGGAGAGTGGGGCAAACCGGACCCCCTAACGGTTTTTTGACTCTTGTGACTAAACGAATCAACCGATTTCATTTTTCGATGGCTTGTTTGAAAGATAATTTAATTGCGCAACTTTTTCCCAGAGACACCTATACTTTATCTTTTATTGTTTAGTTGCTGTGTTAACTTAAAAAAAATTTGCAAAAGGTCCGGTTTGCCCCACCCCCTGGGGTAAACCGGACCCCCCATGGGCAAACCGGACCGTTTGGTTTTTTATTTATAATATTGCATTTACATAATCTACAATAATAAAAAACATAAATAATCATGTAAACAATGGTTGTAGTAATGAAAATAATAATATGGGATTGAATTTTAATTAAATAAATATTTTTTTTAATAAAAAAATAAAAATGTTTGTCATTATCAGAGAAACAATATTAAAGGGTCCAATTCTCATTGGAAGACAATTATTTTTCATTGTAAGTAAATATTTTAATGAAAGAAACATTTTATTTAAAAATAATTTTTATGAAACTTTAATTCAATGGAAATATCCTATGGCCGGTTTGCCCCACAGGCCCATTTTGAGAATAAATGTTTGTCAAAAAGAAACGCTTTGCAAATTCATCAAAGTTTTTGGTGGTAAATATTCCTGAGGTGTGTACCTTCAAAACCTAAGACCTAATATTTGGAAACATTACACGATTTCCTCAGAATTTCCTTAAGAAAAAATTCGAAAAAGTGTAGAAAAAAACTAAAAAAAAAACTTTTGCTCCCTTCGTCGCACAAACGCAAGCTAAAACTGTCAGATTGAAAAAATAAGGTATACTAAACTTGGTTGTCTAAATTTGTAAACAACACTTTTTCCAATTTCGACATTTCGGAAATATTGAGGGGGGTCCGGTTTACCCACCGGTCCGGTTTGCCCCACTCTCCCCTACATCACAAGAATTTAATTATTTTCAAAAGTAATAAAATACAATTATTATTTTTAAAAATTTTAATAAAATTCATTGTAAAATTTCAATTATTTTCAACATTTTTCTTATAATTTAATAATTTGTATAGGTATATCTATTATTTTAATCAAATTTCCCAAATGAATTCAATTGAGGGCTCGGATCGAAGAACCGACGCTTCGCAATGTTCTGTACATTTACAAGCGTCGGTTCTTCGATCCGAGCCCTCAATTATTTAAAAACAATTTTGACAAAATTCTACACGAATATTCAATTATTTTCCATAATAATGAAAATTTCACCGGAATTCAATTATTAAAAATAGAATTTGCATAATTTTTTTTGAAAATATTCTTTAGGGTCAGGAAAAAAGTCAAAATTTTGTCTGGAAATCAGGGAAAAACAAAATTAAATTTTTATGGCAACCCTGTTCTAGTTTTTTGGTCTTTTAGGACCAGTAAAAGTCGAAGAAATGAATAAAAACTCAAGGAATTCGTAACAAATGTTTCATAAACTTTATTCACTCTGTGTATCACTGATTGAAGCGAGATCACATCTCGTATCGATGTACAGGTTGTACAATGTACAAATACGTATTACAATATTTAATTTTTCAAATGTTTTCTTCGTAATTTTTGCATTTTTTGTCTCTTTTTTTTCTTTCTGCTAATATACGGATTTCTTAAAGAAAATCGTGTAATTCGCAAATGTATTGTAAAAATTGTTATTCTATTTTAGAATACTCGCAATTTTTATTGGGGGATGTCCCGCACATAATAATAAAGACTTCACAAGACTTTAAGGCACTATGTGCCAAAAAAAATATAATGTGAATAAAAAGAAATAATATTTATATAGTTTGAAAAAAATAGAAATCTCAAATTAAAAAACTGCTCTTTGAACAGCTAAAATTAAATAAACATTTAAAAACATCTTACAAAATAATTGGACGGCCGTCTAATGCTCTCAACCCGTTTTTTTCTTTTATCTTAAAGAGAAGGAAAAATAATTTTTGGTATAAAAGTAAAGTAAATTTTTTCTTCTTAGTAATTTGAATTTTTTGAATAATTGTTATTTTCGTTTGCTTAAATTTTTAAGAAGAATTTTTATCTCTCTGAATAAGAATTGAAAAATATTTTCTACTTGTGATTACTTATTGTAATAATATCTTTGCGTCATAAACGGGTTGATAAAAAAAGGTACTAACAAACTAACGTAAATGCTACTCTTTAACTCGCTGCTGTCTTGTCACAATAGAAAATAAAAAAAAATTCTGGATCCCTTTTTAAAATTTGAAGCTCTGTAATTATTTTTTCGATTTTAGTATTTTAATAGCTTTTTACGAAACGGATTTCTTTCTCTTCTATGGTATAGTATTTTTGCTTTTGTTCGCAAAAAATGTTGATAATGTAATTTTTCTTTCGTATAAATTTGACGAGACGTAATTACTATCTGGCAGAGATTTTTTCTTGTTATTGTTGTTGTTGGTGAATTAATAAATCCAGTTGACTGGTACCCATTGGTGTTCGGTCGCCAGGGTGTTTAAGGCTTCAATAACTTGTCGGAACGTGTTATCAAAGTCTTCATTCACGATAACTAGATCAATATATTTTTCATAAGCTCTTTGTAAGGCAGCCGATTCTTCCAGAGTCGATTTTAAATCATCTTCCTGTTAAACAAAAATTATAAAATTAGTATTATTTATTAATTAAATAATTTCAATTTTATATCTTACCCAGTGGGCAAAAGAAACATTTATACGTTTCATGAACGTTTCTAAAACATTTCATGTCTGCTAAATTAACATTTTAGAAACTTTTAATGTTCTAGAAACGTTTTTAGAGCATTGAACGTTTTTAAAATGTTAATTTGTCAGACATGAAATTTTTTAGGAGCGATCCTTGAACGTGAATGTATTTTTTGCCCACTGGGTAGTTATCAAATTTTTACTAATAAATCAAAACAAAAAAAACGTACAAGAATAATAAAAGTAAATCTCCCCAGCTTCAAAAATTTGCATCAATTTTTGCAATATTGCAGGGATCACAGTCCGATCACAGTCCCCTTCTTTACCTAATTATCTTTTTTTTATCCCCTTAAATTAATTGTCATTTTTTGTAAGCTAGAAAAATTTTTAGTTTATGCTTGAAGAAAAAATGTTTACTTTTTGCAAACTATGGAAAAATTTTACTATTTTTAAACTTAAAAATCTTTTTATATTATTTCTCAGTCTTTAAACTTGGAAATTTTTTCAGAAAAAGTAACAAATATAAAATAACTTTTCTTCTAAAAAAAATCCAAATTGTTTGTAATTTTTGACAAATTACATTAACTTCAGAATAGATTCTACTAAATTCAAAGTACTTATATTTTACTAATTTTCAATAAAATTTACTACGAATATTGTAAAATTTACTCTGAACATAATGGTTTTTAATAGCAAAATTTACTATTTTAAATGTCAATTTTTTTAATAAAAATATTATACTTTCCTGGAACATTACAATTAGATATTAAATATTCTTATTTTTAGAATAAATTTTACTATTTTTGAAATAAATTTTTCTAATTTTTATAAAAAAAATTGTCTTTGAAAATAGTAAAAGGTATTCTGGAAATAAAAATTTTTAATATTAAATTTTACTATTTTTGAAGGAAATTTTTTCAAGCCTCAAGTTAATTTTACTATTTTTTTTTTAAATTTACTTCGTATATCGTAATATTCATGTAATTTTAAAACAAAAGTAGCGTTGTGATAACAATTTTGTTGAGATACACTTGAGATACATGGTGTACCTGCCGTTCAAAATGAAAATCTTTCACTAGCCTTGGAATCCATTACTAAGTACTTAAACGTAGATTACAACAGTCGAGAACTTGTTAATATATACAGAATTCGAAAAACTATAAATAACACAAATTCAGATTTACCTCCCATCATTGTTGCAAAATTTACTAATCAGAAAATTCGTGATGAAATTATTACCAAACGCAAGAAAACGAATTTCACTTTATCTAATTTGGGCCTGGCTGCCGACAACAACTCAACGGTATATATTAGAGAGACTTTGACTCCTACAAATCGGGCGATTTATTCAGCGGCGCTAAATCTTCGGAGGAATGGAAAATTAAAATATCTATGGATATCCGAGGGGAGAATTTTCTGTAAAAAAGACGAAGGTTTAACGAGGATTTACCTGAACAACATGGAAGCTCTCGACAAACTACAGTAACTGTCAGTAGGATTACAATAGTTTTTTTTCTATTTTTGTATATTCACAACATATCTTATTTAATTTTTATTTACTTCAAAATATTACATAAACTTCCTCCCTTTAACATGAAGTTTGGAGTAATGTTTAAATTGCATTGGTTAACATTATTAATTCTTTATTATTTCTAATCATTATGATTTATTTACTAATTAATCATCAATATACTAATTTTCAAATGTATGTATTATGCTCATTTACACCATTTTTCATCTTTATATCTCAAAAAGTTATTAATTACTACCATTTTTTTATATTCGATATATTTCTCAGAATATTGTTTATTGTAATCATCCACATCATAATCTTAACCTTTTTAATATCAATAAGAATTTGTAATCTAGAAACCTGCAGATACTTTATCTACAATAAAATAATAAATAAAATTGTTATAAAAATCTTATAAGATAATGAAAATATTAAATTTCTGTCATGTGAATGCTCAGTCACTCCCTGCTCATTTCATTGAATTTAATACCTTTTTTAACTCTAAATCATACGATGTCATTGCTGTATCAGAAACTTGGCTGAATTCAAATTTCTCTAATAAATTATTTGATTTACACAATTACAGATTATTTCGTAATGATAGGGAGAGGCGCAGAGGTGGGGGAGTTTGCTTATACGTAAAAAATGATTTTAATTGTTCCTTTGTTTCTTCCAGCTGTGAGGGGCAATATCCAACTGCGGAGTACATTTTTATTAAAATTCAATCTCAATTTGATAACGCTTTAGTTGGCGTGGTATATAAGCCTCCGAATGCATCGTTTGGTAATGACCTTGAAACCCAAATATTCTCGCTAATCTAAGAATTTAATAACATCATAATCATGGGTGACTTTAATTGTAACCTTGATGTACCATCACCTATTAATTACCAATTATTTTACATCAATGGTGTATTCGACAGGTTTGTGTGTTGTTCCTCACAGCTCCACTCACCACTTATGTAATTCTAGCACCAGACTTGACGTAATCTTAGTCAATGATTTAAATAAAGTACTTTCGTTTGGTCAACATGCGGTGACTTTCTTGTCCAGCCACGATTTGATAGATGCTCAGTTTGAATTTGAATGTGACCTATATCAAACAATAAAAAAATCAAATATGATTCGTAGTTTAAATAGGATCACTTAAACAGAATTCCTCGAGCACCTCGCGGCTTATGACTGGCCAAGTGTATATGCAGAGACTGACATAAACTTAAAAGTATTTAAACTCACGGGCTATCTGACTTCTGCTTTTGATAAATTCGCACCATTACATCCGGCAACTCCTAGAAGAAAGTTTTCTCCTTGGATGACCAATGAATTAAGATTGCTCATTAGGGAGAGGAACAGACTTCGTGGAATTGCCAGGAGAACAAAAAACAGTACTGATCATGTTAAATTTAAGAAAATGCGAAATTTGGTAAAAACCAGAATAAGAGATGCTTACAACAAGTATAATTATAACATGATTAAATACAGAAACAAATCTGAAAATATTTGGTGCACCTTAAGAAAGCTTAACCATATTCCAAACAAAAAGAAAAATGCGAATTACTGCTTTCAGGCTAATGATTTTATAGATATTTTTTCTCAAACTCCAATCCTGATTTCTTCCTATACTTCTGCGTCTCTAAATGTCCATTTTGATACTTTTGATGAGAACAATTTTTTCTTTGCAGATATAACAGTTGAGAATCTTATTCAAAGCATAAATAGAATCAAAACAAATGCAACAGGACCTGATTATATTTCAATCAAGATGATAAAATTGGCATTACCAATAATTTTTCCTATTCTTTTACATATTTACAACTACTCGCTTCAGACAGGAGTCTATCCGGGAATATGGAAGATGAGTACAATTCGTCCTATACCAAAAATACAAAATCCTAAAAGCCCAAAAGATTTTAGACCTATCTCCATCCTTTGCACTCTATCTAAACCATTAGAACAATTAGCCTGCGAGCAGATAACTAAATTTTTAAACGTTAAAGAAATGCTTGAGCCTTTGCCATCCGGTTTTCGTAATAAACATAGTACTTGTACTGCAGCTTTGAAATTTACAACAGATATCAAAATTGCGATGGACTCGAAATATATTACCGTAATAGTCTTTTTTGATTTTTCAAACGCATTTCCATCAGTTAACCATAAATTACTTTTAAATAAACTCAAACTTTTTAATATGTCCAAATCTGTACGCACTTGCTTTGGGTCTTATCTTAGTTCTAGATTCCAAAGAGTGGTCGATGAAGATGGTAATTTTTCAGATTGGGATAGGCTGAAATGTGGAGTTCCACAAGGAGCCTCTCTCTTCTTTACTTTTTAATTTATTTTTAAACGACTTGGGAAAACAACTAAAATTTTGTAAATATCATATATGCTGATGATTTTAAGTTTTATCTGTTTGGTCCATTATCAGAGCTCTCAGAACTACTTAAAAACATTCAAACAGATATTGATCACGTTGTGAAATGGGCGAATGATAACGACCTTACTCTCAACTCTGATAAGACTCAGGCCATGGTGGCTACTATGTCTGGTTTTCCTAAGAATGATGTATTGATGTCAACTTCTCCCCTTACAGTGGGGGGAATTCCCATCACATACAAAAATGTAGTTAAAGACCTTGGATAGATCCTTGTCATGGAGCGAACATGTTGCTAATATATCACGCAAAACTTTTATGGTCCTGCAGCAACTCAATAGAAAAAAAGAGTCCCTTTCTACCTCAACACGATTACTGCTAATAAAAGCCCTCGTTCTTCCCTTTTTTGATTATTGCTGTCCCGTATACGATGATTTAACTGATGAACTGAATAACAAATTGGAGAGGGCGTTGAATGCTTGCATTCGTTTTATATTTGGTTTACCTAAACATGAGCATATCACACAATATAGAATCAAATCTGGGCTTCTCAATGTTGCAATGAGAAGACAATATTTTATTGGAAATTTATTATTTAATATTTTCAGTAATAAGATTCCCATTTACTTATACGAATTTTTTGAATTTAAGACTAACTATAAGGAATCTCAACGCAGGCTCCGAGAAAGTAAATCTCCTCTAGCAATACCAAAACATAGAACATGTAAAATGCAAAGATCTTTTATTATAAGAGGAGCAAGATTGTGGAATAAACTGCCAACTTCAATTAGAAATTTATCTACACAATTCGCCTTTAAGAAACATTTTTTTAATTTTCTATTTAAAAATAATAGCATAATATTTTATATTACATATTGGTAAACTATTGATTTTAATATTTTTTTTTCTCAAATAATTGATTGTATGTAAATAACTTAGATATACATATATATACACATACAATAATCAGTTATATTCTTAATATTATTATATAATTGTATTAAAGCAAATGACTTGTAATTTGTACCTTAAAGGGCTCTTCAGCCCTAGGAACATTCTTAATAAATAAAAAAAAATTCTGATTGAAAATTTAAAGACAGTTACGGACTACAAAAAGATAAAAATATTAATAAGTAACAGGAAAAGTTTAACAAAAAAATATTTTGATTTAAAAAAGCTGAAGTTAAAAGAAAAAGTAAAAAATTCTTCAAAATAAATTTTAAGCTCTATAATACAATAGAAGGGTCTGCGGTCTAAACCTGTTAAGCGCCATTTCACAAATTTTTCAGGATGGAGAAAAAACGTTTTCATTTTTACAGTTGTTGTTAATTCTTTTAAATTCAAAGAGTTTTTCGTTCAGTTAGTGGATATCTATGATATTCTAAAGTTTCGATTTTCTAAATTTAAAATTAACGATTGTACGACACTCTAAAGCTATACATATGTTATCAGCAGGGGGGTCCTGCGGTCTAAACCTGTTATGCGCCATGTTCTAATTTGTTTCTTTTTTGAAAGTTAGTGCAATCGTTGGAAGAGTTTGATACTTTTGACAGTTAAATATTAATTAATAAAAAAAAACATTTCCGGGACATTTTAGGATATTATATTTTTACTATTACCAATAATACAAATAAAATAATAAATTCTTTGTACAAAAAGTTTAAAAATATATTAAAATAGAAAAGTAAGTTTTACAAAAGTTTTTCAAAAAAAGCTTTTTTGTCTGCTGGCAGCATGTCTAAAATTTTTCGTATATCTGCTTTTTTTTCTTTCGAGAGTTGGGGTAAACTCAGTTCACGTATAGCCGTTTTGTCGCACGTGTTGCAGGTGTCTACTCGAGGCGAATGAAAACTGAGATTGGGGAAATTTTCTTTGAATATGCGAACGAAATATTCAAGAGATATTTCTTTCTCAGAATTTTTCTGCGTGAATTCATCGAATAACTTTTGGTAAGAGAGATCCGAGCTGAGGTATTCCTTGTTGGAGTCTTTTCGACCATAATGACTGGTGTCTCTTGGAAACAACTTAATAAAATCTACAATCAAGTCACGGTCCGAAGTGGTATACTTGACGTTGTAACGGCCACCGCGTTTGTCTTTCGTAATGTCTTTTCCCAGTTTCGTTTTTTCTCGCAAGACGTCTAATTCTCCTCTGCCAAGTCCAAAAGTGTCTTGAAAAGTACTTTTACAAACAGAAACAGCCGTCCCCTCTTCATCACGGAGTCGGTAAAGGGTTGTAACTTGACGTCGACTAGGCCCCGAAGTTCTCGATCTCTGAGAGTTAACGACATCGATGAGATTAGAAAGATAAGATCGCTGTGAATTTCTATCCAATGACCGATATTGATTGAAGAGAAGCGTCCGTTGTTTATGAGAAAGAACTGAGCAGTTCCATTTACACCTGCATGTCAACTGGAAACGAACATTAATATAATTTTTAAAAAATAATTTTATACGTCTCTTTTCATCGAGAAAAAGTTCCCGATGTCAGTTTCATTAAAAAACTTATTCTAATAAATTAAACTACGAAATGAGGAGCGTCCTCGTTAAAATTTCAAAAGCCACTATTTTTAATCACATTACACTGAAAAAAAGAGAGTTAAAAATTAAGTCCAAAAAGAATAAATTCTATAAAAGTCACATTTTTTCCAAGTTAAAGAAAATAGAGTTAAGAAAACTTGTTAAAAGTTAGTAATGTTTAAAAAAGAAAAATTTATTTATTAAGTTAAATGTTATATAAAGTACGATTAAAACATATCAATAAATTAAATAAATTAACAGAGCGAAGTGTTTTGACAGTTTGAGGTTATGACAGTAAGTTTAGTTAAGGTTTTGGACTTGATAATTAACTCCCAAAATTTAACTCCTAATTTTTACAGTATACAGAGAATTTAAAAATTGCAAGTTGAAAAATTGTCAACAAATTATGTATACAATGCTTACCTTGACAGAAGGCTTTTTCAACGCATGGATTTTCTTCCCCTTTGCCGTAGTGTATTCCTCACCTTTGGAATGACGCCGTCGATTTTTTTCACGTTCGCGCATTTTTCTCCGCTCTCATACAAGCTACAAACAGTTTTAATACATCAAAATGTTCGGAATTACATGTACATTTTAGATCCACTTGCAAAATTTTATTATTGTTTATTGAAAAAGTTTAATTACCTTGTAAAGTCGAGACACGTGGTTTAACTTCGTCTGCTTAAACACAAGCGGACGAAACTGTCGGAAACTGCCGAATATTTTTGAAGATGGCGTCCAACAGAGTTTCGACCAAGACATACACCTCACTTTCTACACAATGAAAACAGGCCTATTGCTCTATTGAACGAACTAACCGAGCAGATGTGAGAAGAAACAGGTTTTCTCCATAGGACGCTATGTGTCGATAACAGGTTTAGACCGCAGATGCCGCTCATAGCGAAACGCGATTTTCAAAAATTAATAGAAAAAAAACTAAACAATATTTTCGAGTTTTCTTTACGGCATATTAACGGCATATTTTAGAACTATCAAAAAATGCAATAAAATCAATTTCGAAAAAAGTGGCGCTTAACAGGTTTAGACCGCAGACCCTTCTTTTTACTTAATTTGAAAATTCCTCTTTTTTTAAACTGAATCCCCATTTTGAAAAATAAAATCCCTTTTTTACCTAAATGAAAAATCACTGTGATCCCTGTATATTGTCGTTTGGTAAATAGAAAATAAATTAATATTAGAAAATAAATGAAAAAACTTTGATTTTTTCATTTTCTGAAAGAAAAATCGAAAACAAAAAAGTTCGTAAGATGAAAAATGTTTTTGCTGTAAAGAAAGAATAGAAATAAAAATATGAATGCTACTTTACATTCTTTAAATGCAGCACTAAAATTAGTAGGGTTTTCTTCTATTTTTAATTTTTATACAATTTTCGATTTCATAGCGTCAATGATAAATAGAAACGTGCGAAAACATACCTCGTACAATGAGGCGAGTGATTCCAAAGTTCTCGCTCTTCTGGAACTGTACCTGATGGAGCTCTGTCGGTCGAACTAATAAAGCCATAATCAAACACAAACGATAATTAAAAGCATTCAACAGATAATAATACAATTCAAAATATAAAAATACACTATTTTTTCTCAAGGGCAATAACGATCTCATAACTATTTTTGAAACAAAAAAAATAAAAATTACATCAAATTTGAAAAGTTACTGTACGTAGAAAACAGGTCACGATATGGAATATTCTATCGATACTTTCAAAGTAAAAAAGAAACATGCATCTAATCGGAATGTACAATATAATGACAATAGCTAGCAAAAAAAAATTTAGGAGCTTTAGATTTCTTCTGCTTAATAATTATTCACAATTAACTAGCTTTTTATTTTTTTATACCTCACAATTCCTTTGGATGTCCCTGAAGTTAGCGTCGACGATCAGCATTAAACACTACTGTTTAAGGTTTTTAGTGATGAAAATTTTACTAATTCAGGGTTGCCACAAATATTTAACTTTATTTTTCCCTGATTTCCAGAAAAAATTTTCACTTTTTCCCTGACCCTAAAGAATATTCTGATTCACTCTAAAAATGATTAGATACTCAAAAAAATGTTGATAGAATAGGTATTATTACAAAACATGAAAAAGGCGATCGCCCCGAGTCTTTGACTTGGAGTGATATTTATGTTTTGTAATAAATTTAAATTACCATAACATTTTTCAAAAAAAAATTAATTATTTACAAAAATCCTAATAAAATCCTTTGCAAGAATTCAATTATTTTTACAAGTAGTAAATTTTCTCAAAAAAATTCAATTACTTAAAAAGAATGTAATAAAATTCGTTGCAATAATTAAATTATTTTCATAAATAATAAATCGATTATTCGGTAATTCATGTTTGAATCGATTTTTATTAAAAAATTCTAGAAGAATTCAATTATTTAAATTAAAAAATAAATAATTTATTGAATAATTGAATGTTTGTTAAAATTGATTTCTCATAAAGAATTTTATGAACAAATTTTTAAATAATTAAATTCTTTTGACAAATTTTAATAAAATTTTTAAGAATAATTAGATTTTTTGAGGAATTCGATTAAAATATTGTATAAAAAATAATTAAAATACTGCGATGAGTTTTATTATTTATGAAAATAGTTAAAATTTTCCCAAGAATTTTATTAAAATTTTTCTAAAATAATTGAATTTCGGAGAAGAATTTTATTATTTATAAAGACAATTGAAATTTTGACAAGAATTTTTTTAAAATTTTTGAACATAATTGAATTTCTGCGAAGAATTTTATTATTTTTATAAATAATTGAATTCTTAGAACGAATTTTAATCAAGTTTATAAAAATAATTGAATTCTTGCGAAGAATTTTATTAAAATTTTTAAAAATAATTGAAAATAATTGAATTTCTAGAATCATTTGTAACTTTTCCAAAATTCAATTTTTTTTTAGTATTTTTAACTAAAATTCTTCTATCAATCTAGTATTTATGAAAATTGTAAAAATTATTCATTAAATAATTTATAAGTCATAATTTTATCATAGTTCTTGAAAAATTAAGTTATTTAAAAAGAAATTATTGTCAGAAATAGAAAATTGAAAAAGTATTAAAATTCGTGATAATTTCATAGTTTAGGAGACAAACAACAAAACATAAAAATTCAAAGTTATCTCATGAATTTTAAAAATTCCTCTGAATTCCCTGACCTGTAGCAACCCTGTAATTTCACCTCTTTTATTAACCTGGGGAGTTAAAACTTTTCCTAAGCACATTTTTAATCTAAATTCTTTGAAAAAAATGTTTTATTCTTTTCTGTTAGTGGAAGAAAATTCTTTTCGGCGCTCAGCGTTGACGCTATAACCTCAGGGACTTGGTAACGATTGAGAAATATTTTTTCTTTGTATCGTGGATACCCCAGTTACTGTCCACTTTTTTTTAACAACAATTATAAAAAAAATTATTTGCTTGAATCTGTTTAAGTAAACTAATAATTTTACTCCAAGTCTACAATATTAAACTATTTTTGAAAATTAATTTACATTATGATAAAAGAAATCTTAAAAAATACACGACTAGTGGGACATACTCGGTAGTACTATTTTCTCTAATGGTTTCATTTTCAAAACATTAAACATCAAGAGAGGGAAAATGCTCTTAAGGAGAAAAAAATTTACCGTTAAATTGCGATTACTGGCTCCAGTTGATCTTCCAAGATCGTATAAACTTTTGAGTTGCTCCATACCAGGAGCGGCGACAAATATAACGTATGGCATAAATTCTGTACTGTTGTGAAGAATTTTTAGTGCTGCTGGACTGCAATCCAAAACGCACATTTTTCCCGCTCTTATTAAATCTCGTACTGAATCTAATTTTGTTCCGTATAAATGACCACCATGTTCGCCATGCTCCAGATATCTGTGTTCCCTGATGTCAATTTCCATTCCCTCTCGATCAGTGAACCAGTAGCTTTTTCCACTTTCTTCCAGTACTCGAGGTTGTCGAGATGTATCTGCAAGTAATTTTATGCTTGTTCATTTATTTTTTGTGTAATATTTTCTTTCTTTTATTTTCTCTGGATATTTTTTGGAAAATGGAAATTTAAATAAACTACAGAAAATCGGCTAAAAAATTCTATTAAGTTTAAAAAAAAATATTTGAACATAAAACAAAATTATCGTTCTTATTGGGGTTAAAAAATTGAGGAAAAACTTGAAACTTACAAGGTACAATTGTGCCAAACTTTTCAGGATCACTGTTGATTAGCCTATTTTTCAAAGTTCTTCTTCCAACGCCACGCGGTCCGACTAGAGCGAGAGTTTTACGCCTGAATGGCGGCATTCTCGCGACTTCCTCATAGAGAAGTAATTCAGCTCCATCAAATTCTCCATTTGCTTTTGATTCGTACATCTTGCGTTTTTTCTTCTTTGAAATTCTCGTTCCGCAAATACTGATTTTATGAACAAAATCAGCTTCCGGCGGTACAAATGCTTTTCGTCTCTCTTCAAGTTCAAGCGATGGAATAAGTCCCGGTGGTCCTACACCTTCGCCCTCAACTCTTCTCGCTTGCCACCAATTTGGATCGGCCTGATCAACGATTTGGAGAATGTCACCTTTCTGAAATGCGAGTCCTATTTCCATGCAAGGAAGCAATGTATCTTCCTGTGGATAGTAGTCGAACAAGGCCCTCATGTAGCACTGCAAATAATTTAGAAAACTTTTAATATAATTTGAAATTTGTAAAATATATTATTTAATCCTTCATTATGCATTATGCATTATGAAATTTTACATATTTCATAATATTAGCGAAATTTGTAACTTTTACAGTTGAAACTTTCGCTATTCCAAAGGAATTTTTCGCTGTTCCAAGTAAAACTTTTTTTCTGTGTATTATTATTTTTGTATTATATTATTCTTTCAATTTTTATTATTCTACTTCTTCTTAGACAGGGTTGGTTTTTAGAATTTATAAAAAAATTCTGAATTTTTGTGTCTTCTTTGTTTACCTCATAAACTATAAAATTACCACAAATTCTAATACTTTTTCAAATTTTTTATTTCTGACAATAATTTCTTTTTAAATAACTTAATTCTTGAAGAACTATCATATAATTATTTAATGAATAGGTAATGAATTACTTAAATATTTCAAAATGAATTGAATTTTAAGAGAGTTGCGTTTACAATTTTCATATAAATAGATGAACTGCAAAAGGTTTTAATTTGAAATTTTAAAAAATTTCAATTTTTAGTGAATATAATTAGAAATTTTAAACAACTTAGATTTTTGAATAATTTTAATAATTCAAATTCTTCAGAAACTAGTGAATTTTTTAATATATATTTTAATTAATTATTAAAAATAATAGATTTATAGAAGAATTTTAGTTAAAAACACTTAAAAATTGAATTTTGAATTATTTTCAAAAGTCATAAAGTTCTTCACAAAAATTCAATTATTTTCAAAATTTTCCTCAATTCAATGAAAATATTTTAATATTTTCTTAAATAACAAAAATTTCACACGAATTGAATTATTTGCAAATTTTTTATAAATTTATTCGCAATAATTCCATTATTTACATAAATAATGAAATTCTTTTTAGGATTTTAAGTATTTGTTTATAATATTCTTTATGAGAATTCAATTTTGAGAAACATTCAATTAGTCAATAAATTATTTATTTTTTTATATTCAAATAATTGAATTCTCGTAAAATTTTCTAATAAAAATTGATTTAAAAATGAATTTCAGTTAAAATTTTAGATAATAAATAATTGAATATTAAAAGCATTATAGCATTATAGCCTCTATTAAAGCAAATTTTTCAAAAGTTTTATTTGATAGTATTTTAATCAGCAGAATATTAATTTGCCAGAAAGTCAATTTGATTGAATTTTAATTTGCCAGAAATTTAATTTGATCAAATATCAATTTATGCGAGACATTTTTTTGTAGAATTTTAATTTAGTGGAATGTCAATTTTATACTCTTAATATTGCAGAAAAAAATTTTAATAGAAATTTACTTTATCAAAATGAACATATTTGTTTGAATATAAATTTTCCTGGAATTCAATTTGACCGAATATCAATATTTAACAAAAATATTTAGGAGCGAATTTAAAAATTGACCTATCAGAAATTATCAAGAAAATAATTGTGATTGATGAACTTTTAAATTCGACCCGAAATATTTCTGTCAAATTATTTTATTATTTATTAGTTTACTTTTTTTAGAATATTTTTTACTTTATTCTTTAATTTATTTTTTTCATTTATTAGGAAGTATTATTTCCCATTGTTTTGTTTTCTACTATATTATTTTTTAATGTTTTCTCAGTGAAGAATTATATAATTATTAAAAAATTGAATACTGACTGTTGATCTCGCGGGTTTATTTCCCTCTGACGCGATTCCTGGAGCCAATTTTAGTGAGAGGTTGTCATTGGCTTCCATTATGGCCTGTTGAAGTTCATCTGGTGTATGAACTGCTTTTCCATTAACTTCAAGAATAACTTCGCCTATCCTCAGAAGACCTTGTTTTGCTGCTGTACTTCCGCCCAATATCCTGGCGATTATTAAATTTCCCGACTCGTCTACTTGAACTGTCAGTCCCTGAAAATTAACATTTTTCTTCAATTCATATATATTTTAAATAGATAAAAGAAATTTTTTGTTGTTTTTAAAGTATAATTTCATGAATTTTAAATTAATTAATATAATTAAAATTAAAACAATTCTCTAACCAGAATTTTTTCTGGAATTTATATTTTTTATCAAATTTTTAAACATTTGACATTAAATTAATTTAATAAATTTAACATACAATTAAAAATTTAATAAAAATTTGGTAATTATTATAAATATGTATGTACAACGATTATTAATATAGATAATTTATAATGGTATGTAAAGATTATATGGAGCAATTTTGCCTCAGGCTTGCTGAAGATCACGTGCTATCTGAATTATTATATCATATTACATGTAATTGCATAATTTTATATAATTATTAAAATTAATTATATTATAATTTAATTAGTATACTAACATATATTATAGAATAAAAAAAATTCAACAACCGAAAAACTTGAATTACGTATTTTATATACCATAATAAAAAGTACATTTTCCCGCCTTAACTGTCGAGTTTGAGATAAATTATAAACAGGAATTTTCAAAGATAGGTTTTCAAACTGTTTATAATTGGAGCGATAAATAATGCGTCAAATTTCGAGGTTTCAATTTTGTAAACAATGCATGCCGGAAGTTGAATTTTTTAATGACACACGCGAGATTCGTGAATGAGATATAAATATAAATATTTTTGATTTTTTGAAAAACACACACAAACACGTTATTTTGATTTATTTTTACATCATTTTCTTGTAACAATAAACAAAAATAGTGTAGAGGAGAGATATGATGACATGAGAAAAATTTACCAATGGTTCGTCGGGCTGCCTTCTCAGTCCAACCATTCGGACAGCTTCCGTTCTTTCGTCAGCTGGCATTATTGAAAATCGTGGATTTGGACTTTGCGGTGAATCGCGAAGTTTTGCTATTGCGTCGTGTGTCTCCAATAGTGCTTTGAGATGTAGATTTTTTAATAGGGCATTTAATTCCCTTTCGTTTGATTTATATGAATAGAGATATTTGTGACGTATCTCATCAACAATGTCACAAATGTCAGAGCAAATTGGCTCTAGAGGTGCTGGAGGATCCTCCAATCGTTCCTGGACCTTCAAAAGAAAAGAAACGATGATTAATAATTAAGAAAAACTGATAAGATTAAAAATAATTTAATATTAAATAATTTTTTAATTAACATAATCTTTATGTAATTAATTAATTTATTATCTAATTCAGGGTTGCCAGAGGTCAGGGAATTCAGGGAAAGTAGAATTGGTCAGGGATTTTTGTAGTCAGAGATTAAATTTTTAGAATTTATAAGAAAATTCTGAATTTTGGTGTCTTTTTGTTTGCCTCATAAACTATGAAATTACCAGGAATATTGTAATACAAAACCATAAATTTTTTTCTATTTCTCACAATAATTTATTTTAAATAATTTAATTCTTGAAGAACTATCATAAAATTATTTCTTATATATATATAATAAATTATTAATTAATGAATAATTTACTTAAATATTTCAAAATAATTAAATTTTAAAAAAGTTACTTTTACACTTTTCATAAATAGATGAACTTCAAAAGGTTTCAAATTGAAATTGAAAAAAATAAATAAATAAAATTTCGATTTTGAATGAATTTAATTAAAAATTTTAAAGAACTTAGAGTTTTGAAAAATTTTAATAAATTCAAATTCTTCCGAAAATAGTTAAATTCTTTAATACATATTTAATTAATTATTAAAAATAATGGATTTATAGAAGAATTTTAGTTAAAAACACTAAAAAAATTGAATTTTGGAGAAGTTACAAATGTTTACAAAAATCCAGTTATTTTCAAAAGTAATAAATTTCTTCGCAGAAATTCAATTATTTTCAAAATTCTCCTCAATTCAATGAAAATATTTTAATATTTTCTTAAATAATAAAAATCTCACACGAATTCAATTATTTGCAAATTTTTTATAAATTTATTCGCAATAATTCCATTATTTTCATAAATTAATGAAATTCTTTTTAGGATTTTAAGTATTTGTTTATAATATTCTTTATGAGAATTCAATTTTGAGAAACATTCAATTAGTCAATAAATTATTTATTTTTTTATATTCAAATAATTGAATTCTCGTAGAATTTTCTAATAAAAATTGATTTAAAAATGAATTTCAGTTAAAATTTTAGATAATAAATAATTGAATATTAAAAGCATTATAGCGTGAATTTTTAGAAATAATTGAATCGATTTCTTCATGTTTTATAATAATATTCTTATAAGTTGTTGAATTTCAAAGAGGTTTTGAATTTGGAATTTTTGAAAATCTTAATTCTTATGGAAAAATAATTATTTATTTATTTATTTAAGATTCTTACACGGAATTCAAAATAAAATTTATTCTTTCTTTTTATATATTATTCTTATAATATTTATTTTAAATAAAACTATTGATGTTTTCGAATAATTTTACAATTAAAATAATTCGTAAAGAAATGTTTTAGAAAATTTTTTTGAGTATCTATTCATTTTTAGAGTGAATCAGAATATTTTTTAGGGTCATGCAAAAAGTCAAAATTTTGTCTGGAAATCAGGGAAAAGTCAAGGAAGAACAAAATTTAATTTTTGTGACAACCCTGTAATTAAATATATTCTTTTAATTCAAATAAACTTTATTTGATTCAATTACACTTTCTTTGAGTCAAATACACTTTACTTGAGTCAAATACATTTTACTTGAGTCAAATATACTTTACTTGATATAAATACACATTACTTTACCAAAATAAACATCTTCTCTGCATTTAAATTTTATTATATATTACGAGTTATTTTTTAATTACTCGTAGTTATCTTTTTCGAAGTTTTTTTATGAGTTATTTTATTTTTTACACTATTATAAAACAATTATAGTAATTTTCCCCAATTTGGTAAATAAATTTTCTTTGAATTTATATAAATAATGTAATAAAAATCTGAGTTTCGCATTTTCTTACATAAAACGGAGATTTTACAGCGACAATGGAACAAATAAAATAAGATAATTTGATGGATACTAATTGAATAATTAGCCTAGAATGTGAAGGTTAAATAATATTCATTTGGCTGATTCAAAAGGTCGTTGATTTCGTAATCTTGAAAAAACCTCTTAATTACACTTCTTAAAATGCATTTAGATATCATTTATTTTGTTTTTCAATTCAGTTTCTTTTTCTTCATGACACATATTTTAACTTTTTCATCTCTCGAGTTCCGGTTATTATTTAAAATATTTATTTTTTACGAAACATTAAAATAGTGTTTACCGGTTGCAAAATTGTATGTGGTAGAATTTTTGCAATATTTATTTTGATTTATTATAACTTCTTTTTACATTGAAAAAAATTTATTTGATTCAAATAAGCAATTATACTTGTCTATTGTAATATAAATATTTACTTAACAAATAATTTTCATTTAATTGAAATATATTATTTAAACCAATAATTTTAGTTTTCGAGAAAAATACAATTTAATTGGATTAATGAAATATTATTTAGTAGAAATAAATATTTATTTAACAATAAACACACGAGAAAAAAGAATTGTTAAAATAGATCTAAAAAATTTCTTTTGTTGTTACAAAATTTTTTATTGCCTAAACAGATTTATTGTTAAACGAAGTATTGTTTTAAACGAATCTAAATTGTTAGAACAACAAAACAAATAGTTCTATATATTAACAATCCGATTGTCACAATAACAATCTCTTTCCTCCGTGCAAGTATAATCGTTTATTTGAATCAAGTGCAGTTTTTCCAGTGCAATATTATTAAAGAACTGAGACTGCAAGAAATCATTAAAATCATTATAGCATAATGAAAAATTGATAATATGTTGTCTGTCTTAAAATGAATGATTGTGTTATTAAGACAAATTGTTATTGTTTTTGAAACAAACAATTTTTTATTGACATTCCCCGATGGAAATATTTTGTATTTTAGTGGCCTCATTTATCACAAAGTTTTTCTTTTTCTTTTTATTTTTACACACACGTGATATACACTCAGATTTCATTGTACATGGCAGAACACACACTTGTAAACGCATAAATGCGAGAGAAAGCTACATTTAAGAACTTTATACTTACTGGTGTGCACATAAGAATATACTGCCTACGTAAATTTTACTATTTCAAAAGTGAATTTCTTATCTATCATACCTGAAAGCGATATCAATTTTTGAATTTATGAACAAAAGTAACGTTACGTGACATTTTTATGATAATTAATTGTTTGTCTTGTGAATATAATGTATGTTATTAAAAAACAAACGGAAATTCTCGTGATATGTTGCGTGCATTATGAAAACATTTCAGAAAATAAAACGTAAAACAATAGTACTATATCAATCTCAATGTGCATTTTAAATGTTGGATAAATTTTATTGCAATTTTATCTTTAATTTTTGTGCTGTTTTTAAAATTCGTTTTTAAATTGTTTTTAAAACTATTTTTTGTTTTACAGAAAGTATTTAATATATTTTCGTTTTTACAGACAATATTTATTGTAACTATAATTATTGTTATTATTACTACTGATTTTGTTAAAGAATTTAAAAATATGCGAGGCTTTCCCAAGAAAGGTATACCTAAGAAGTACAACATTGTAGGTTCTGTTTATATTTTATAATTTTGGAAATAAAAATACAGAATGAGAATCACTTACTATTACAAATGATTGATATTCAATTATTCTTTATACATAAAAAATATTCAATAAAAACTGGTTTCAAATTGACATAATTAGAAATGAACTTTTAATCAAGATAAATATACAACAAACATAAAACCTAAAATTCGTTTCCTTTATAGGTATCTTTCTTGGGAGCGCGTCATATATTCTTTTTTATCGCAGAAAATTTTGGGGTATTTTATTTTAACACCAAAATGGATTAAAATAATCTGTAACGCTTTAATCCATTAAGGATTAAAATAATTTATCGAAGGATTATTTTTTCAAAATGTTTTAAAAATAATTTGGTTTTGATTTAGATTTTTTCATGAAAAAAATTAATCCAAACATTGATTAATTTATTAATTAATCTATTTGGAGTTGAATTAAGCCCTACTTAATATTAATAAGAAAATATTAACTTTTTGCTTTTTGAATTATAGTGAATTTTACTAATAAATTAGTACACTGAAAAAAAATTTATTTGATTTAAATAACCAATTAATTGACAATTATCAATTAAATATTTACTTGAATCAAATAATATTTATTGGAGTCAATTAAATATTTAAATGGTATTTGAACTAACAATTTCAGTATTTGAAGCAAATATCATTTAATTGACTCCAATAAATATTATTTGATTCAATTAAATATTTAATTGATAATAGTCCATTAATCGGTTATTTGAATCAAATAAATTTTTTTTTCAGTGTAGAAATTACTATTTATTAGTAAAATTTACTAGTTCAAAAGCAAAAAGTCAATCACTATAATTTAAATTAATAAACATTTTTACGAATTCAAATTTAGAGAGACTTTTTGTGTACAAAAAATGTCCAAAAGTTAGTAAAAATGTTTACGAATTTTAATACTGAACAATTTTTCACCATATAATTAACACTTTCAAATTTTCAAATACTTTCTTATTCGTCAATGAATTCCTCTTTCATAAAGTAAAAATTTTATTGATAATAAAATATAAATAACTATTATTAAAGGTAAAATATTTAAATATTCAAATATTTAATGATACTCTTAAAAATAATAGTTTTAAAAGCCTTCCTTAAACTTTGTCCATAAAATGCATTGAAGAGTAAAGTGGAATAAAATAAAAAAATAATGGAAACTAACGGGAGATTTATTATATATACACTGAAAAAAAAAGTTCATTGAATCAAGTAAATGCATTTTCTTGACCTGATTTACTTGAAACAAACCCATATTTTCTTATTGGAAGAAATTTATTTTCTTGTGTCAAGTAATTTTGAGCATTGATCAAAGTTATTGGAATAAGAAAATATGGGTTTGACATAAGTAAATATCTTACTGTTTCAAACGAACTGTTTTACATGCGCCAAGTCTCGAAAAAGTATTGAATCAAGAATATCATGTTCTCACGTCAAGTAATTTACCTTGAGTCATTTGGTATCTTGAGTCAAATAATTTTTTTATTTCCTTTAAAGCAACTATTTATTTCATCCAACACCCATAGTCTTGAGCCAAGAAAATGGGAAGATTAATACAAGTTAATAATTGTTTCAACTCAATTAAAAATTATTTTGTTTCAAAGAAATATTAATTAATCTAAGCATTTCTTTTACTTGAAGCATTTCTATATTCTCATGTTTCAAAATCATTAATTTCTTGCGAGAATGTTATATTTTCTGGAATGAAATATTTTATTTATTCAATTCAATTAAGTGTAAGATCTTAATATAAGTAAATATTTGTTTCAAGTCGATTAAAAATTATATTCTATTAATCCCATATTTATTTGAAGAAAGAAATTCATTTTCTTGTGTCAAGTAATTATTAGCATTGAACAGAATTCTTGAATTAAGAATGTAGTATTTGGCGGAACTAAATATGTAATTATTTCAACCAAATATTTTACTTTTCCGAAGTACCAAAAAGTATTGAATCTAGAATATATGTTCTTAAGCGAAATAATAAAGTATTGTCTGGAGAATTCATGTTTCTTGAATCGAATCATTTTATTTATTTGCTTTGAAACTTTTTTTTACTTAACACAATGCCGGTGTTCTTGATCCAAGAAAATATTTTTCTTCAAATGTATATGCAACTTAAATATCAGTTTTTGAAAACTGTCCATTGAGGCTAGGATGGCATAGTGGTAGCGTGACGGCTTCTGGTGCGTGCAACCCGAGTTCAATTCCTCCGACCGTGGAAAATTTTCTTTCAAGGTATATTTGTTGTATTTGTGTTAAGTATTAATTAAATGTAAATATATATGTAAAATAATAATTATTTAATTATTTAAATAAAAAATATAAATGTTAATTAATTAAATAATAAAAATGTTTGACCTAAGTATTAGAAAAGATGGGATGGAGGTAAGGGGGGGGGGGGGGGTAATTTAAGTAAATAATTTACTTGTATTGAGAAAGTATTTTTTTGATTGAAAACTATAAATTTTCTCAAATCAAGAAAATATTTTCTCGGACAGAGAACATACTTTCTTGATTTGATACATAAATGATTTTGAATTAATATATTCTGCATTTCTTACATGCTACTTAATTTCTTGGTAGAATTCCATATTTTCTTGGATCAAGAATATCTGTTCTTCTCACAAAATAAATGTTTTCTTCATTTAATCTTGAATTACTTGAACGAACGTTACAAAACATTGAATGAATCGAATAAAATAATTCAATCATCTATATATATTCTTAGAACAAGAAAATATTTTATTCATTTAATACATTTTATATTTCGTATAAGAAGACTAACTTCTTGGTCGAATTCCATATTTTCTTGGATCAAGAATATATGTTCTTCTCCCAAATATCCTATGTCAAGAAAATCGTTTTCTTGAATCAATACTTTAATAGTCTTGGCCGTATTCAATCCCACGATTTACTTCAACCAAGAAAAATTTTCTTGGTTCAATACTTTTTTTTTTTCAGTGTATATATATACATATACTCTATATTTTTGAGAAATATAATAAATTACATATTGACGAGAAAGTATTTTTATTATGAAAAAATGAAAATAGTTACATAAAATGATATAGTTTCACACATGTGAATAGTGTAATTGTATAATTATAATGTCATCAACATATAAATAAACAGTGCACATCATCTGACATTGAATCTCAGCGTGTACTTGTCTGACTGTTACTGCCGTTACTACTTTTTGTATATGAAGTAGATACACCTTGTATATCGAATGTCACGTTCCACTACGGTTTTCGAAATTTTTTTCTTTCTTTCTTTTTTTTTCATTATAATAAGATTCATCATGAGAAGTTGTATCTTGAAATCAAACACTAGGCACTTGAATTTACAATCCACACCTGCCTTTTACACGAGGACATTGTGGCATTCATGTATATATAGACCTTCGACTCCTCTCGATTGTGAAATACGAATGGAGGCCACTTTGTTTTTACAAAACGAATATATATGCCATATAGGTGTACAATTCAGAACAGACTGGAAATTATTTTACCGGTGAATGAATTTTTTTTTCTGTCAGTTTTCAATGATTGTTTTTAACTTCAATCTGAATTTTTTCGTTTTTTTAATTTTTTGCAAATTATTTCTGCTAGTATTTAATTTTTATTTACTTTTCATTTAATTGTTGTTTACTATTATTTATTCAACAATTATTATTAATTTTCAATTCTTCTTCTTATTATTTACAGTCTAACCAGCGTTTGATAACTTATTATAGTTAATAAATGAATTAATCAAGTTTAATTGATTTAATTAAAAACACATAGTTATTTTGAAACAATGTAAAAAAGAATTTAACAAATAATTAATCAAATCATCTTTTACGTTACTTTATAGTAATAATAAAAAATATAATAATAATAGTTATATTAGTTTTTTGAGTCAATTATTAATAGAAATATTATTTGAATCAGTGTACCTATAGTTTTTTTTCTTTTGCTATAAAATTAGTTATTTTTTAATTAATTAAAAACTAAGAGATTTAATTTTTTATCTGTTATATACATGAAATTTATATTTATTTTATATTTCTGAATGATTTTTCATTATTAACGTTTATTTATTTTGTTTATTTCAGCATAAATTTTATATTCAACACTTGGCAAAATTTACGTAAACAATTATCAGTTTGTAAAAACAATGTCCTGCCAATAATAACAAAAATTTGCAAATTCATGCAAACTATAAATAAATTTAATTTCAATATTTCCATTGTTTTTTTCTTCTTCGACTTTTACTATAAAATGAAACTTGAATCTTTTTGTTAGAACTTTAACCAACTTTTAATGTTATTTTTTAGTACCAGCAATATTTGTTTGCGATACTTTTTTTACAATAATAGTGCGATAAATACACTGAAGGGGAAAAAATTATTTGGTTCAAAAAATGGATTACTCTAATTATTAAATAAATATTTTATTTGGAAGGAATAATTTTTATTTGCATCAATAAATGTTTACTTGTATGTTTAAAAAAATTGATTATTTAAATGGAATAATTTTTAATTACATCAAAAACAGTTTATTTCAATCCAATAATTTTTATTCAAATCAAATATTTTTTAATTAAATAAATCGAATAAATTTCATTTGTATGGAACAATTTTTACTTGAATCACATAATTTTTATTTAAATCTGAAAATGTGTTTTAATCAAATAATTTTTGATTAAAATAATAAAATAGTGTGTTTCACTTTAGGAATATTATATTTCCCTCATATACAGAATATTATTGATTCGCATAGAGTTTATTCGATTGAAATAAAAATAATTTCCTTTGAGTGCAAATAATTATTTGATAATAAAATAAACAATTGTTTACTATTGGCAAATATCAAATTAGTTGTCACATAATCCATGGTTTGATTCAAATAATATTTGCTTATTTAAATACAATTTTTTTTCACTGTTTTTCCATTATTTTTTTTTCATTTTTTTCAGTGTTTTTTTATTTCAAAGTGAATAATTTTGAAATTTCATCTTCTGTGAAAAATGTATCATTTTCTACATACCCTGGCGAAAGATTTCACTTTTGCTCATTGTATATTATAAAATAGTTTTCTAGAAACGAGCGGAAATGACAAGAATTGCATGTAATCAACAAAATTTCGCCCACGTTGCGAATCAAGCCCTCTCTCTCTCTTTTTCTCTCTCTTGACATAAATGAATAAATCAAACTATATTAATCGCGCACATGTAGTCACTATATGGCAAATGACTGAATCACCTTCCTCGCATACATAACGTATACACAATTCGCAACGTATGGAATGCGCGATTATAGCGTCAGTGATTTTTTTCCTTTTTTTCTTTCAAAAAATAAAAATACCTTCTCTTTTTTTTATGAGAATTTACAAAGAAACGTTTTGCACCAAATATTTCCAAACAATAGGCGAAGAGAAATTTTCTTGAAAAAGTAGAACAATTTTTTTTTCTTTTTTAAAATTGTATTTATTATCTCACCTGCTGAACGCTTCCGTTTTGAAATGTTAATAGCGAAACATTTATAGGGGTCGCGAACTGCGTTTTCCGGGGGTTGCTTTGAAATTATCGATCGTGTTTAGGGGCAATGAAAGAAACCAAAGGCACACACATACACACACTGACTCTCTCTTATTTCGGTTCTCTATATTTTTGTTATATTTATTTTAGAGGAAAAAAGGGAAAGCCCCCGTTTGTTTCATGGGCTTCTTTGATGGAGGAGCAGCGTCAGAAAACTGCCGCGCCTACGATATTTCCCCTTGGTTGTAGGCAGCCCGATCAACTTACTTGGTTTCTGAAACAGGTGGGGGCCCCGTCACCGCGGTCTTTGAATGCAACACTCCGTTACGTTACAATCAGGAACGTATCATCGTGGGGCACCGGATTGTATAAAATATGACCCACTATATATATATTTATAAATATGTACGAATGGCGCGTGGCCTCAGCGCGATCGTCCTTTTGGATAAGATATATGGAGTGTTATTATATAGAGATGCAGCATTTTGAATAGACTTCTATCTATCTATTAAATGCAGTTTAAGGAAGATTAATTTCGATATTATAAGTGGAGAGAAAAAGGAATTTCTTTGAAAAATGGAAATTAAGATATGGTATTCATCTAATCTGATAGATATGTTCTCGATATATAAATTTTCTTTCTTTTTATAAGAAATCAATTCCGGATGCTGTGAAAGAGAGATTGTATAGAAAGTGCAAGTGTTGAGAATTTTCATATAAACAATTATCTTGAGATTTATTATTGATTTATTTTCGAAAATTTTTCTTTGCGTTTTATACTATTTTTTGAGCATTTCTTTTTGTTCTTTTCTGTATACAGATAGTATATGTATTTTTTTTAGGAATTTTGCAATGCGAATAAGTAGGAAAGTTTGCAACAAATTTTGCTTGGCAAATATAGCAAATAAATTTCCTCTTGGATGTAAGTTTCACTTTTCGCTGAAAATTTATAGAAAAGCAAATTTTGAATTTCGACGTATTATTCATTATTATATTTTAGTATTATTTATATTATTTTATTAATTATTTAGTACAATAAATAATGGTAATACTAATAAAAATAATAATATTAGTAAATCTATTATTTGTTATTATAATATTAATAATTGCGCAGTTCTAAACCATTTTCGAGTAGCGCAATGAGTAGCACAAAGTTTTATTGATAATTAATTATAAATATTATAAATAAATATTATATTATTAACTTCTAATAAGCTTTAATTTAATTTTCCAGCAGGAAATAATTAAAAAATTATCTTTTTTACTTTATAAATCAAAAATGTTTGACTGATGTTTCCGACTATAGAAAAAAGTGTCCGACTACTGAAGCATTCGTAATTTTTCATTAATAAAATGCTTATATTTTATTAAATACTCAAGTGTTTGTAACAAATTTATATGATTATTTTAATCCTAAAGAACTCTCGAGGGGGTATTTACTGGTTGAAAACGTGTACACTCCAATACACTTATTACGCTAAAATTACACTTATTACCAAGTATTACAGGGTATTACAGGGCAATACTCTCTAAATTTGAATTAGTGAAAATTTCACTATTTGATTCAGTTAATGTAGTTGTCACTGGAAAATAGCGAATTTCACTTCTGAATTAGTGAAAATTTCGCTATTTGATCAGTGAATGTAGTTGTCACTGGAAAATAGTGAATCCCACTTTTGAATTAGTGAAAATTGCGTCTGCGCATAAATCCACTGTCTCTCGTCGTTTAGTTGCGTCTTGTTGACAGTGAAACTCGTGAGTGAATCGTTTAAACCGAGGAAATTGATAATTTGTGAGGAGATTTATAATTAAAGATTACATTTTATTATTCACCGAAAAATATCATAAAATAAGGTAAGTTAACTTTAAACTTATTAGCAACTATATTTGTTTAACTATATATTTATTACTACTAAAGAACTATACCTAACCTCAAATATCTTTTGTTTTGATTGTTCTATTTCTCTCTAAGATTAAATATTCTTTACTTTTAAATTGTTTATACAGAAGGAAGGGCTCGATACACGTTTAAAATAATAATTAATTTCTGCAAATATAAATTCAATGACTGAGGAAAATAATTACGAAGACGAGTTAAGAAAGTTTGGCGTTTCGGAAGAAACATTGTCTACTTTGAGAGGTTCGTTTCTTAATAAATATATTTTACTGTGCATGTTTTTTTGTTGAAATGATATATATTATTTAAAATCAATTCAACATGTTATTTCAGATTTTTTGAATGTTTAAATGAAATAATATTATTTTCTTTCTGGATAAATATTTTCAAAAATTAGTATAGTATTGTAATGCAAAAAATGTAAATTAAATATTTCCTTATTTAAAAAATTCATTTTTTAATTAACATAAAATAATTTTGCATAAAAAATAAAAATTTCTAGTAAATGAGAAAAAAAATTAAGGATCAATAAATAATTTTTTAAATATTTATTTTAGGAGGGGACTAACTTGCCTTATTCAGTCAAGGAATCGGCTTTGAAGTCAAACACGGCTGTTCAGCCATATATTTTGTGCACCAAAGGACAAAATGGGTGCAACACTTATTTTGTCCAAGGAGATGGCTTCTTTCTCAAACCTTCAAACAATGAACCAGTGAATGCTTTCGATTTGTTGTTTAAAGTTTACTTCGCGTTAAATTTATGCTATCCCATTGGTTTACAAAATTTTTTTAATTTTATGGACAGTTATGTCTACGAGGTAAATAATCAACCTCGTGGCATTGTTACATCATTTCACGTAAATTTAACTAATTTAACATTAGACGAAACTACTGAAGGCATGAATCTCTCAGATAATTAGTGCAACACTTGTCATCATTCGTTCGATTATATAATTTTTATTTCTTTGCACTATTTCAGTAATTATATTTCCTATAAATGTAAATTTACAAATAAAATTTGTATTTTTCTTTAAATATATCTTTAATTTTATTTCACTACTACGTGCTTTTCGCTTCAATTTATTTAAAGAAAAATTTTTTTACAAGTTCATTTTAATAAGTTACAAACAATTTTTAATTTTTAAAAAAATATTTTTCTCAAATTCGAAACATCGATAATTTTACTGCAGAGAAATTAAAAATTAAGTTTCTATTAAAAAAGTATTCAATACTTCAGGTAATATTTAAATCATACGATAGATTAATTATTTTTATCAAAAATTTAATTTTTAAATTCAAAATTTCAATAAAAAAATTTTTTAAAAAATTTCGCTACTTAAATCAGTGGAATTTTCACTTATTCAATAAGTGATATTATTTTTCACTGGTTGAATCAGCGAATATTCACTAATTCTCAGTGGTATACTTATCGCTATTTCAAAAAGTGACTATTCGCTGGCAATAAGTGGAATTTCACTAATTCAAATTTAGAGAGTACAGAGATATTTCTAGGTATTACATCCACGTAATAACGTACTATTACGCCCTATTACGCGATATTACACGACTATTACAAGAAGAGTGTACACTCCAATACGGGAGTATATACCCCCTCGGAACTCTATTAATTATTGATAATGTGCTTATTTGGGTGTCCGTTATTTCCCAAGTTAGCTATTTTCATTTGGGTATCGTCAAAATCGTTTCTTTTTGACCTAAAAACAATTCTAGAAACTAGAAAAAGTTTTTACAATGCCGTTTAACCCGGCCTAATAACAATAATTTTCCCATTTAACTAACATGAGTTTTTGCACTTTTTAGAAAATAATTTTTATTTCGTTTATAATACTCTTTGACAAACCAACAATGCTTGATTTTGCTTCTATTATGATTCCTTTGGATAGAGAAGTTTTCATATTATCGCGAAAAATTTATTACACAAGTTTTAAAAAGGTCAATTTCATTTTTATTGATTTTTCTGATTATTTTGCTAAATCTACTTATTAATTAATTTTTCTTCGGTATTTCATTGAAAGTTTCTTGTTTTATGCATCCAATTGGACCATAACAATAATTTCAATTCATAAACTATCCAAGAATCACACAGTAGACTAAATCCATTACAAATCAGGCAGGTCGACTAACTTCATGTTATAGAAAAAAAATTGTTTTGCTTGTCATTTTTTTTTCTTTTGAGTATAATTTAATTTTCTTTCTTGGGTCTTGTAGATGGTCTTGTCCTCTTCACAATCCAGTTTGTGAAAAAATATTTAAAATTATAAAAATAGGGGATGATTTTCTGAAAATAAATAAGATCAATTTTCTCAAAAACACCACCTTTATTTGTTATCAAATTTTTACTACAAATTCTTAAAATAATTATGAACATTTCCTATGAATTTCAAGCGGGCTAAACCATTCTGTCAATCAAGAGAATTTTTTTTTAAATATTTATTTTTGCAAATTTTCAAATTGTTACCTTGCATTTTTAAAAACAAATGAATCGTTATAACATTGTTGACGTGAACGTTAACAATTTGAAAATTTGTCAAAATAAATTTATTAAAAAAATATTCTCCTGATTGCTAACTTGGAAAATAACGGACACCCTAGGGCTTATAAATACATTATCAACAATTTTATTATTTATTATTTTTCGTTTATTTATTATTTATTTGTTAATTAAAAAATTTATTAAATCTCGTTTGCAAAAATTTTCAAATTCTTTTTTCCAATACAATTTTTAATTTAAAACAATCAAAAATGTTGGGAATTTATACATAGAAATCCTCGTTTGCAAAATTTGTAAACTATTTTCCAATAGAATTTTTTTAATTTAAAGCAATAAAATATTTTGAAAAACATTTTCTATTTCACAAAATCGATTCAAATATTTCCGATAATTTATAGAATTTGTAACGCATTGAATATTTAATATATAAGTGAGGAAAAAAACTGGTTTTCCAAATATATAGAATAATTTGTGTTATGCCGTGTGTGACATAATACAAACTTCTCTTACATAAAAATCGATGAAATTTCACTCGCTGTAAATCATAGAATTTATTATTCCCTTTAAACCTTTATACGTTTTATTCACCTTTAATCCTGATGCTATTTTATTGATTTCCGTATTACACAAAAGGAAAAAAGAAAAACTTGCGTCACATAAAGAAACTTTCGTTTTTCAAATATATATATTGTGTCACACACGTTGCTTTGATTTTTATTCTTTATAGTGCTGCGTAAAAAAATATTCTTTGAGAGAATTTTATAAATTGAAAATGAAAGTTTTTAAAATTATTGAAAAAAGAGATTTTATTTATTTGAAAGGAATTTATTTTTTTAAACTGTGGTTAATTATATTGTACAAATAATAATTAGATTTTCTATTTATTCGTTCTTTTAAAAATAATGGTTTAATTTTTTAATTTTAAAAATAAGTAAATGGTCGTCTACTAATTGAAATATAATTTATTTACCTATATTTGTCTCAGAGCCAACTAAATTATTTAGTTCAAATAAAAAATTGGTATATATTTTTACTTACTCAATTAAACAAAATTATGGTTTTTAAAATAAGTAACTACTTAAATACTAATTATTAAAAGTACTAAATAAATAGTTTTATCTACTAAAAATTAGTATTTATTAATATTTTTATTAATATAAATTCAAAGTTTAAAAAATTATTTCACTAATTAGTGAAATTCTATTAAAACTGCGTAAATTTTTTCACCAATTTATATTAAATTACATTATGATTTTATAACTAATAAATAAATATCAAAAATTAAAATTAAACTAACTAAATAGTTATATATTCTACTGAAAACTGATAAAATTTTTTTACTACTTTGAGTTTTTTTTAACTAATTATAATTTTTATAAGAAATATATACTAAATACTAATTATTAAAACTAGTAATATCTGAATAAAAAAAATTATAGTTATAAGTTCTACCAAAAATGAGTGAAAATGTTTATAAATTTAAATTATTAGACGACTTTCACTAAAACAGATTTAAAGATTATAAAAAGTCACTGATATTTAAGAAAATTTTTCAAAAAGAATTTATCATTTTAATATTATTTATTTAATTTAGAACGGTAAAATAGCCTTTCTCCATTCGTACAGAGTAGTTTAGTAATATAAAAATATTAAGAATATGAAATTATATGTAAAATTATTTATGAATATATAATGATAATAATAATAATAATTAGTTTATTATTATTTATTAGTATTATCAGTTATTAGTAACATATGCGAAATAATAAAAAAATTTTATCATCAAAGATTTGATTTATAATTTTCTGGAAGTGTTTTAAATAATATTGTATTTTTGTTTCGTTCTGTATTTTTGTAAATTACGAAAAAAAATGTAAAAAATTGAAAAAAACATTTGAATACAAAAATGTAGGTCACAGGAAATATTGTTTATCCCTATAAAAGGGAATAAGTGTGTCACCAGTACTACACACAATGTATGAGGGCAAATGGGTACGGTCATTCATAAAACCGTCACTGAAAAATCTCTTCGTTTCTCTCGCCCCCACTCTCTTACTCTCTCATCGTCACCAATCCCCACTTCTCATTTAGCGAATGACTTGTTCTGAAGAATGAAATTACATCGTTGCACATAACTATATAGATATACTTACATACTTACGCATGTACTATTACTCTCGAGGCGTGTTATGAATTTTATCGCAATAACTCGTGCCTCACACATAGCAATAAGTCCCTTCATCTTACTTCTCTGACCTAACAATTAATTGGGTTCATACGGTCAAAGCCAATTATGGGACAATTCAAACATTGAGAGACATGATCTCTTGATCCCATCGTATATACTTAACTCATATAATAATTAGGACTGATAAACTTAGGACTAAATTGAATTTGTCACTCTTGCAAAAATCGTAAATTATAAGGAACAATATATATACATATGTGATGGTAATAATTCTGCTTTTATTATACAGTCTCATTTTTTGTTATATATGTGACAGTTTGGATATAAGATGAGATAATTGAGGAGAGCAATTTAACAGAAGGTGATAAATTTATATTAGTCTTGCGAGAATTTTGGTTCACTTGTTTAGGACACGGGAAAATTTAGTAGGTCGTTATAGTTACAGTTATTTTTTTCTAACTGTAACGGTTGAAAAGTATATGCCATTAAAAATGAATAAAACATCGTATTTTGAGTGGAGGTAGGGAAATTTTCTTTTTCTTTTCTTTTTGATAAATAAAATGCTGAGTAATAAAATCTATTTAGTAACTTCCTTAGGAGTAACTGTGATTTATGTACTAATTTCGTTTTTTTCAAAAATGCTTCAATTTTCATCGTTTCATAACATTTCGATTCATTCCATTAAATTTCTTTTTATTTATTATTATTTCATTTCATTTGATTCATTTCGCTTCATTTCATTTTGTTCATTTCATGACATTTGGTGACTAAGTTTTAGTTATTAAATCACGTATTTGAATCGTTCAATGTATTTCAAAAAATGAGGTTTTACTGCAAATGAATTTTTTTTTTGGTAAACACGGAGAAAAATGAATTTTCCTATATTATATGGATAGCTAATTTTTAGTTATAGTAATTAATAATTAGCTGTTGCAGCAAAAAAATTAGCTGTGAGACTTAATTATTAGCTGTGATAGCTAATAATTGCTATCCATATAATAGCAATTAAGGTTAGCTAAGGTAGCTAAAAATTAGCTGAAATAACTAACTTTTTTTTTCGTGCAAAAACCCTAAAAGTTTCATTATTGAGACGCCGCACGTTATATTGTGACTCAAACTGAAGTTTCAGTGTAATTTTGTCAATAACCAAAAATATTGTCTAAAATGTTTAATTTATTTGTTGACTCGAAAAATAGGTACACCCTCGACAATTGGTACGTTTATCCAATATGAAAAGATTTATATAAATTTCCAACATTTTGGATTGTTTTAAATTAAAAATTTTATTGGAAAAAAGAATTTGAAAATTTTTGCAAACGAGATTTAATTAATTTATAATCTACAAATAAATAATAAATAAACAAAAAGTAATAAATAATAAAATTGTTTTTAAAGAAGAGGATTTATATAAATATATTTTCAATATGGTAAATATTCTGACATTAAATGTTGAATTTTGAATCAATTCTCATCGACAATATAAATCACAAAAAACATTAATTGTCAATACAAGTAATAAAATTTAATCTTTGAAAATAATAATAATTAATAATACTATTAGTAAATTAAATTTTGAATTGTAACTGTTTGTTACTATAAAAAATATATCAGTGGAACCTCGATTATCCGAACTAACCTAGGTAAGGCCGGATTCGGATAATCGAAAGTTCTGATAATAGAGGTTTTAATGATTTTCATAATTAAAATAAAAAAATTGGACAGTTGAACTATATATATTTAATTTAATACATTTTTTAAAGATATATAAGTATATTGTATATGTAAATATATATTAATTTATAATAATAAATTAATAAAACAGAGAATTCATGATTTTTAAAGATTTTTTTGGCATAAATTTCGTTATTTTGCTTTGGAAGATGCTAAAAATGTCCCGCGAAAATATGAATGATAAAAAAATAGAGAAAATAAATGTTAAGATTCGGAAGGTCAAGGAAAAGTTCGGATAACAGAAGTTCGGATAAAATGATTTTTGGTTCGGATAATAGAGGGTTCGGATAACAGAGGTTCGGATAATCGAGGTTCCACTGTAAATAATTAAATATTTATCATTATAATCTCGACTGCAAGCTCTTATAGTTCATCCACTTTATCTCGTTTGTGAGCGAGTTTTTTCGCCATCTGGAGTAACAGTTGGCGAATTATTTTGGCCGAAATTCATATTGAACGAAACAAGAATTTTTGGCTAATTGAATTTCTTTCCACTCTGGAAATATCCAGTAAATAAAATAAAAATAAATCGAACAGTAATATACAGTTTTTAAATTCTATAGTTTTAAAGAGTTTTAAGTACTTCAATCAATAAATAGTTGAAAAGTATAAAATTCGTTATTAGAATCAAGAAATCAAGAGTAGTAAATAAATTTATACTATAAGCAAAGCAAATATTACGCTAATTTTGAAATATTTTCAAGCAATTTGCTCTATTGTAAAGTTGGAACATTTTTATGTGTCACTCTCTAAATCTGAATTAGTTAAAAATAACTAATGGTTAGTAACATCTTTGAATCACATTTTTCTTCAGTAATTTGTAAAAAATAACTAATTATTAGTCGAGTACATCTAATTATTATTAGTAGAAAATAACTAGTTATTACTAGAAAAAATAACTAATTATTAATAAAAAAATAAGAAAATAGTCAAAAAAATTAGTTACAAAAAAAATTATTAATTTGTTCTGACTTAATGTGAATTTAACTAATAATTAGTCATTATTAACTATTTTATTAGTAAAATATTACTATATATATTTGAATCAGAGCTCAAGACTTTTACAATGTATTTTTATATGTGAAATTGCGTGATAGGGGGAGGGGGGTCTAAAATCCTGAAAAATTGCGTGACATCATTTGTGAACGCTCCCTATAGAGACTTTAAATTCTTTTGTACGTCCCAACAACTGAGGTTCTAGTGTAATTGATAATTGAACTGTTTTTCATACATTTAAAAATACCGCAGTGATATTTCAGTTATCGAGACGTTCTATAATAACTCAGGTTCCAGTGTATTATAATAATTTCGACAAAATACACTAAAATTTTTTTTTATTAAGACCCCAGTTCGTTTTTACGTCCCAATATCTGATGCTTCATTGTAAATTACAAGCTTCTTAATTAACAATAATAATCAATTACAATTAATAAATTACCAATTTTAAAAATAAATCAATTCAATGATACATCTGATAAACTAATAAAATTTACATAAAAGACACTTTAACGCTCGATTTTCCAATTTATCATTGACAAAAGACATAAAACAAAACTAACTTATCAATGCTAGTCAACACCCCGTCGTGTTGGTTCTTTTGTGTACGTTTAAAAAAAGATTAGATTAGATTTTTCAAAAAAAAAATCAAAGGTTCCGGAAACAATGTCGAGTGAATAGACTTTTCGACGCCCTTAAAAACTTGTCAAACGAGCCTTCTTCATATTATATTATACACATATACCTGCCTCTCGTGTCTTACTTGTAGACCAAACGGAATGTGGGCTTGGCGGGTAAAAGGAAACGCGTGTTGCGATATGAACATATGTTTATACCGGGTGACTATAAACTTCCGATCCAACATTTTTTTAATCCTTTCTAGAAGGAAAAAATTGTTGCTTATATTTAACAAAAGGATTAAATATTTAAAAAACTTAGTTTTTTTCTTTTTTTAAAAGTATAATTTAATAATTTGAATGATTGGAATAATAATAATAATAATAATAATGATAAAATTAAAAGAACTATTTTTATTCTTTATATACGTTCAAATAAATACCTAACAATAAAATATGTCCCGCGCTCAGAAGAAAGGTACCTATAAAGAAACAAATTTTAGGTTATGTTTGTAATTTTTTGAGTTAAAATATACAAAATAGATCAACTCTCAATATAAATCACTAATTCTAAAGTCTTCATTTCTTCTAAACAAATTAATAAAAACTGATTTTAGTTTTACGTATTTAAACAGAAACTTTTAATTAAGGTAAAAATCACACTCGAAATTACATAAACATAACCTTAAAATGATGTGCTTCTTAGGTACCTTTCTTCGGGGCGCGTCACATATAATAATAATACACTGAAAAAAAAAATTTTTGTAATACAAAAATAAGTAGACAACCAAAAAAAGTTATGTTTGAATTGAACATATTTTACAATTGAAGGTCAAATTAATATATAATAAATAAATAATAATAAACAAACAAAAAAAATGTATATTTTGTATATTTTGTGAATTAGAATCCAACTAAAAATTGTTTTTAAACTCAAAAACGGTATAAAAAATTTGATATTGAGATCATTTGATTTTTGTATTTATTGAAATGAAATGAAAGTGATTATTTGTGGATGTTACACTCTGTCTGTAAAATTTTTTAATGATCTGAGAGCGTCAATAAATTCCTCTCCCCCTTCCATTATACTATGTACCTTGACTAATTAAATTAAGCAGGTATTTCAATACAACTATGTGGCTTGTATTTTAAGCTATTTTTAACTGACATTAATATGTGGTTTTCCCCCCTAATCTACTTTCACTTAAAATTAAATTAAATTAATTTTGGATAGTGTTACATTATCTATATATACCTATCTTAAATTGTATCTATAGATTTCGTCTTATACTATTTATTTTCCTAATCGTTTTGTTTTGACTCTCTGGGTCCTTTCTTTAATAAACACAAAATACTTTACACTTATATTATTACAGTAAACTAATTAAAAATTGTTGTAGCTTAATTTACACAAAAAAAAAAAAGATTAAAATAATCCAATTTTGGATTAATTTTTTCTATGACAAAAATGTGTCTAAATCAAAACCAAATTATTTATAGAAAAATTCGATAAAATTAATCCATCGAATGATTAAAACTTTTCAGATTATTTTAATGCATTTTTGTGTTAAAATAAGGCCCGACAATAATTTTTTGCGTTACAAATCTCTCTTTATACAAATGTGTTAAAAAGATAGGTACTTAAATTCTAAATTTATATTTGAATTTTTCTGCCGAAAAAATGTTGCGGAGAAATTTATAAAGATTATTAAGACGAAATAGTACATTTTTTTTGTTTCTTTTATTCTTTTTTTTTGACTGTTGAGAATTTATTTTTATACTTTGTGTGTATTTTAAAAAACGGTTATTTCTTTTCGAGTTTCAGCAAAAAAAGAAAGAATTTTTTCTTTCTTTTTAAATTCATAAATCGTATATATGTTATACCAATTCAGATGATTCCACTCGTGGCTCGGGCATTATTTTTTTTAATGATGTTAAATTCCAGTTCTCTTTTTGATGCAAAAAAGAAAAAAAAAGACGAAAACAAAATAAGTGTCTCTGAAAAATATAGTAATAATTTGTTCGTATAATTTTTAAAAATAAGATTTTACGCCGGAAACCTCTTTCAAGCACTTAAAAAGATGCTCGACGTCGCGACGGTACGTCAAGGACTGACGTCTATCAGCGTCGATATACTCTTTTCCAATTCGCTCATGTTTTCGAATATTACAAAAATAGTTTTTGCAAGGTGTTACACTTCAAATTAAGAGTCCCATAGAGGAAAATATTTTCATATTAACTATTAAAAAATAAACAAATAAATAAAATTGTTAGTTTTTTTTAAATATGAAACTAATTAGTCTACAGAACTTTATAATTGGATTATTAATTAATATCGAAAGATAAGAGAACAAAATAAAAAAATAGCTTGTTTTCTTTCATTTTAAAAATTAGACGATGACTTAATAGTTTAATTAAATTTAATTAAATTTAATTAAAAATAATTTAATCACATAATTTCACATCTATATTGATAAAGACAACATATAAAATTATTAGGTTTCTTTAATTTAAATAATTAATCAAATTAAATTATAAAATTAATTGCTTTAAATAATTTAATTAAAAATTATTTTACATGCATTAACAAAGGAAATAAATAAAATTATTAGTTTTTTTGCATTATAAGGTTCAATAATTATTTTAAATAATTTAATTAATTCGTAAGTAATATTCATTAGTAAAGTATAACTGAATTATTATACTGAGGAAAAATTCATTTGATTCAAATAAACCATTATTTGTCAATTATCAAATAAATATTTATTTGAATCAAATAATTTTTATTTAATCCAATTAAATTTGCCTCGAATACTGAAATTATTTCTTCAAATGCTATAAAAATGTTAGTAAAAAATAAATAAAAATTACATAACAGTCATCTCATTCTTTATTTCTTATCACTTTTTGTATTTTTTTTTTTTTGCAAAAATAATTAAAATTATTACAATTATTATTCTTGAAAATAGCTCGAAGTTTTCAAAATTAGTTGTGGATGTAATAAATGTTTTTGTATTTTTCAAGCGTGAGAATGAAAAAGATCGATTAGATCAAATATTTTTTAAAGTGGTAAATTAATAAGATAAAAAAATACCTGCACATAAATATATTAACTGGTAATTATTTAAGATTACGTAATGACAAGTGAATGTAGCGAGTCGATGCTTTATTTTATTGTACAATTTCCAACCTGTCATGGTATATATATACTATACATGCATATATAATATTTGTATTACTGAAAAATCTATAGGTGATCGCTTCTAATTGGCCTTCATTAAGCAAAAACTCGTTAACACTTGTACAATAAATTATCAAAATATAAACACTTTAATATTTTTACTTATTTAACATTCTTTTAGAATTTATATTGTCCATTTTTTAGAAAATTACCTACACGTTAAAAATAATAATAATAATAATAATAGTAATAATTTTTTTTATTTATTTAAATATACTAATTGTTAACCGACTCACAAATTTTAATTGGCTTACATAACTTTGTAACTATATTATATAATTAATAATAAAAGAATTATTATAATATATTATTATTTTTTTGAAAACATTATTTCTAGCCAAAATAATAATCTTAATAAGCGCACATTGTCAAAAACTTTATTTGCTTCAAATACGATTACTTATTGTCTATTATCAAATAAATATTTACTTGAATCAAATAATTTTTATGTAAGTCAATTAAATTGTATTTGAATCAATGATTTCATTATTTGAAGCAAATGTTTAAATAATTTAAATAAAAATTAAATAAAAATTGTTTCATTCAAGTAAATATTTATTTGATAATGGACAAGTAATCTCAGTTATTTGAATCAAATTTAAAATTTTTTTTCAGTGCAATTAATAATAATCAACATTTATAAAATTAAACATAAAATTAGAATTAAAATAAAATTATAACAAAAAAGAATTAAAAAATTATAATTTTAACAGTACCTAATAAATAGTCAATTTCTATAGTATAAATAATAAAATATAAATAATCTATAAAATAATAAAAGTAAATTGCAATTTTGCTTCCTCATAAAGGAAGCCTTATAGTGATGTCGATTTCCGAATTTTTTAGAACCAATTATTTTTACAAATTTTCAAGTGTAGTATATATAATTCGTCGAGAGGAACAAATGTCCGGATGTATGTGTGTATGTATGTGTGTGTGTGTGTGTGTGTGTGTATGTCACCGATTCTTGTGGACAAATTTTCTCTTACACGTCTTGACGGATTTTGATAAAATTTTGTAGGTGTATTACGGTCACGAATACCAAAAATCAGACAAAAGGATTTTCAAAAATATCTAAAAAAAAAATTTTTTTCAACAATTTTTTAATTTTTGAAAAAATTAATTTTTGGATTTTTTGAAATAACTTTTTTCTATATTAAAATTTTTATTAATTCTTGTCAAAATTGCATTCCTGACATAAAAACGAATCGATTCATGTATATAAAGTATATATTTTATCAAAATTTATAGAATTAATAAATGTTTTAAATTTTCACAAAAAATTGAAATTTTGTATTTTTTGACATTTTATCTTAACACTTTAAAATAATTATTCTAAAATAAAAAATTAAACAATTGGTATATATTATATTGAGGAAGCTTAATGATCATGAAATGAACAACTTGTTTTTAATGTTTTATTAAATTATCGGACAAATTTTTTTAAAATGAATACCAAAAAATGAGTTCAAAAAAATAAACAAAATAAATAATAATAATGACAAACAATAGTAAATTATTTGAACCTTTTTAAAGTTATTAACAGTAGTAAAAACATTTAAAAGTTTAAATTTTCGAATTCTCTGGTAAGAAAATGAAGAAAATGTTTTTGAAAATAACGATGCAAATTTTTATTACAGATATTTTTAAATAAACGATGGACAATTTTCAGCAATTCGTCATTGATGAATATGTAATAAACTAATATAAATTAATAAAATAATAAACAATTTTGAAAATCGTATTTAGTTTGTGATTTTACATTGCAATAATATGAGAAGGTTGGCAACTCTCATAGTTGTTAGAAGCAAATTTCACAGTACACTCCGCCAGAACGCACAGCATTCAAATTAACCGTATTTTTATCGCACATTTTATTTGTGAATTATAAATATTTCTTGAAGAAAAAAAACTCACCCTAACTAATGATTCAACAACTGGATCATCCAAAAGTCCTTTGAGAAATAGTAGATTTGTTTCATCGGCAACTTTTCCGAGTTCGTCAATATTGTCCCGAACGTGCATGAAGGCAGCTGGAACAAGCACAGAACACTTCTTCATGACTGGTCTGAAATTCGTTTTTAAAGGGGGTGGTAACAGGGGTGAACATGTATATATACATATATATTGGGATGAAGTGATGAAAGCATCGCCGGGCGTGGCTATCGTACTAGGAAATCAATAAAATCTTTCAGCTACAGGTGGTATACACAACAAGTATTACGTTGGTAAAGCACTCAGGTTCAAAGAGCTTTTAAACTCTCCAGATTTTATAAAACGTGGAAACCATTTTTCACTGCAGCTCAATTTCTTGAAAACTGATTTCTATCATTGAAAAGGATTTTTACTTTTTTCGTTTTTGATAGTTTATGAATTTACCAATTCAGCAATTTTTTAAACAAACAATTGTTATTACTTCCTCATAGAGGAAGTATTGTAATACCAAAATTTTTCGAGTTCGATTTTTTGACATATCTTTATGTTATTTGACCTCAGGAGTTCAAAAATTACATTTTTAAAAAATGTCATTCCGTATGTGTGTGTAAACATCACATTTTCATAAATATCTCGAAATCATGAAAAGCTTTTGGGTTGAATTTTTTTTTAAATTATTGCAGATCTCACCTGCGGACATAAATTGAGAGTACTTTCTGATAAATTAATAAAGTTTAACTAAATTTTTTTTTTAATTTTTAATTTTGCAAAAAAACGTTTTTTGCCCATAACTTTAAAAAAATGTTAGGACACCTATAAATGTTTTTCCATAATTTTGTAGAGTTTTTTTAGACGCATCTTTTGAGCCCTAATTGAACATTTTTTGTCCATATTAACCGGAGTTATTAAACTTTTAAAAATCAAAAATTTTGGAAAATAAGACTTTTTTGAAAATTTTGTTGAAGAACGTAGAAGTAACCATATTTATAAAATTCTATTATATATAATTCATATATTTCTATTATTTTTATCTCCATGAGGAAGTAAAGTGTTCATAAAATGAGCACCAAAATTATAAAAGAAAATATACAACTTGGCATTTACTTACTTTTCACACAATTCATACATAGAAACATGTGTTTTTTTCTAATTTTGCAATTTATCAATCTGAGTATTAACCTTATATATATTCAGCAATTCAGAAATTGTTAAAAAAACAACAATTATTTGTTTAAACAATTGCTGAATTGGTAAATTCATAATATATCAAATAAAAATTGTTTCGAATACTGGAATTATTACTTCAAATGCAATGTATTTAATTTAGGTAAGTAAAAATTATTTGATTCAAGTAAATATTTTATGAATTATTAAATTCATAAAACTGTTTCATGTTATCCCACGTGAAACGATTCTACGGAAAGAGCTCTATGGAATTCCGTAAAAATTTCCGTACGGTTGCAAATATTCCACATTGTATATTTTTGTAGAATTTTCGATAACTTTTAAAAAACTGTTAAACTGTTACCAACTCCAATTGAAGTTTGTAAGTTTTTTATACTTTTTAATATTATTTCTTTATTATTATTATATTTTTTTAAATTTTTAATTCTTTTTTTATTAATTTTACATGGAAAAAAATCTAGATGATAAAAAACTTTTAAACTGATACCAACTCCAATTTGAGTTGGTGCCAGTTTTTTATACTTTTTCATATTATTTCCTTATTATTATATTTAAAAAAATTTTTAATTCTCTTTTTATTAATTTTACACGGAAAAAATCCTTAGATGATAATAAACTGGTAAACTGGTAGGTACCAACTCCAATTTGAGTTAGTAATAGTTTTTTATACTTTTAATATTTCCTTATTACATTTAAAAAATTTTTTTTATTAATTTTACACTGAAAAAAATCCTTAGCTAAAAAAAATGTCAAATTGTTACAATTGTAAACAATAAAAGATAAAGTATAGGTAAAGTATAGGTCTCTGGGAAAAAGTTGCACAATTAAATGATCTTTCAAATAACAGAATGAAAAATAAAATCTGTTGGTTCATTTGTCACAAGAGTAAAAAAAACCGTTAGTATGTCCGGTTTGCCCTACTCTCCTCTAAATCAAAACCAAATTTTTTATTTAAAAATTTTTAAATTTATTTTTCGCTTAAATATTGCTCAATTCTTTATTGAAGTTTGTATTGATGTTTTTTGATGTCTTAAATGTTTAAATTATCATCATTTAATTTATTTTATTACCAATTTAGTAAATAATAAATAAATAAATTGAACAAATAAATAAATTTTTTCTTTCAAAGAACATGAAGCTAAAACTGTCATCCACTTAATTTGGAAAATTATATTTTAAAGCTAAATAATCTTTTTGTTTTAATTTTAAAACTAACATAAAATTTTGAAAAGTTAAGTTGGTGCCAGTTTTAGCTTCATATTCATAGAACATTAAAACATGTAAATTATTTCAAAAATTGTGTTAATTTTAATAAAACAAAACAAATTCAAAAACTTCTTTTAGTGTTTTTAGAAAGTTAATTAATTTTATTTGTTTGAGGTTTAATTTTTCAAAAATTCTAATAGATTTTAGTGGCTTAGAGGTAAAAAATGTAAATTTATACATTTTCAGAAAATAAAAAATTCGATGTAGCATTAAAAAAGTATCATTTACACAATTTTTGTAGCCACAGTTTTCTTGAGAGTATCAAATTGATACCAAAATGGATCAAATTGATACAAAAAATTGGAATCAATTTATATTTTAATCCATATTTTTGGTATCAATTCGTTGCAATTTGATATTTTTAAGTTAACAGTAAGATAGTGTTGGTTTAATTGAAATTGGCTAAATAATGATTCGAAATTTATCAAAGAAGAATTTAATTAACAAAAACAAGCTTATAGTTGTTGTAACAAAAGATTTCAAAATTTTAACATTTTTTTATTAACCTTTTTAGTATTTTATGTTGTGTTCTACAGTGTTAAAATTATCGTAATTGTTTTCTGTAATTATTTAATTGATAACCCTTAGGGTGAAAATATAAAATATCTCTTAATATTTTCAATTTAAATTTCGCGCCAATGCAATTTTGTAATTGTCCGACAGATGGAAAGAAAACATATTACACATAATCGATACGAAACAAGCGGTATATAAGAATGAATAAGTCGAGATGTTTAATATGGTAAATAATTATATTTTTAAAAAGAAAAGTTACTATATTTAATATTATAAGAATTTATAGAAACTTTAATAATTAAACCGAAATTTATATAAATATTAAAAAATTTAAATCGATTTTATTATTTATGCGAAATATAATATTATAACAAAAAATATATTAAATAATAAAAATAATAGTAATATAATTATAATAATAATTCCAATAAAAATACTACTATTAATAATAATAAATTTAAATAAAATAAAATAGAAAATACTAAATATGTATTGTTATTGAAAAAATAAATTTTATTTTTTTAAATTATTTTAAAATTAAAATTATTTTTTATATTATTGGAATTTCATACCAATATTGTCAATAATATAGAGCTGAACAAACTTTCCATTCATTTTTTATTGTCTTTTATTCTTTAAATAAAAGTACAATTGAGTATAAGTGAACCTAATTAATTAATTGATTACGTGTGAAGTAAAATTGATCAAATCGAATTAAATTATCAAATTTACTATTAATCAAAAATTAAATGGATGTTATTAAAGTTCAAAGTTAATATTATTATGGTTTGAAAGTAAAATTAATAATTTAAAAATATATGTCTGTGCAAACTAGGCTTTAATTTTTTTTTTTCTTAAAATTGGGTAATTATTATTTTGTTCTTCATGGCTTTATGATCGGAAATGCGTTATAAAGTATATATTGGATTGAAAAAGAATGTTGTATTGTATTAAAAAATATAGATACTATTGACATGCTTTCATTGAAAACACAAAACTAAAGTCTGTTCGAAATAGATGATATCTCTAATTAGGTGTAAATGCCCATTAACTTTAATTAACATAATGGTTCGACAGCAAAACACAAAGGTGATGAGTCGCACCCCTTATGCTTTCTCCCAATGACCTCATTTTCGATATTGGCTTTGTTTTTCCAACACTATATAAATGTTCATTCAATATATATACAATAATCTCATATATATAGTTATTAAAAATGATAACTTAATTACTAAATTAATTATTATTGATACCTACACGAAAATGTGAAATAAATTTTACTATTTTTTTTTTATTTTTATTTTTTGCATTTTGACTATCTTTACTAGTTTTTAAATCAATTTTACTCTTTTCAAGTAAATTTTAGTAAAATCTAGTAAAATTTACTTCGAACCTATAACAAAAAGTTTGACTTTGCAAATAGTATAAAATTAGTCAGTATTTTTTTGTGCAATATTTTGTTTTATTTTTATTTCTTTATTAGTATATTATTATTATTGCTATTATTTTTTGTTCTTATATTATTTTTATTATTTTATTATTATAATTTAGAGCTGTGCAAAATAATTCGAACCGAACTGTTCGAATTTTTTCGCCTAGTTCGAATGTCGAAAACCGACATTCGACATTTCGGCGCCCCAAAACCGAACTAAACTCGGTTCGGTTCGAATTTTGCACAGCTCTATTACAATTATTTATTCGTTTACTTATCCAACTTTTACTAAGGTGTATTATTTTTAGTTACAATTTCGTTATTGATTTTCTATTAACTTTGTCTCAAAATATTCTAAATTTCAATTAATTTTCACTTGATTTTGTTAAGAAATATTTGAAGAGATATTTATGAGAAAAAAATTGAGACATATTTAAATATATTTATAAGTATTTGTCGCAATGACTGGGTATTAGTTTTTCTAAAAAGAAGTCAATGCAATAGCTTAATTTTATTAAGAAACTTATTTCTCTCTCTCTCTCTCTCAGTCACGGTTTTTTACGAGTTTCACCCAATGTTTATATTGATTAAATATATAGAACAATATAAAAGTAAAAACATAGTAAAAAAATTAAAAAAGGAACAATAACTTTCCTCAATTTCCTCGTAATATAATAAAATATACGGGCAATTCCACGTGAGATTTTAGTCAACCTCTTAAAATCGGCCAAAAATATTTGTTCTTTATTCTGTATAAAAAATGTAAACAAAAAAATTTTTTTTTTATAAACAAATTAATTTTTTTGCTTCCTCATAGAGGAAGGATTGTATTAGCAAAATTTTTGATTGTGATTTTTTGACATATTTACAAACTTTGTTTCATTATACCTAATCTTTTAGTACTTTATGCATGAATGGGCATTGCCCGTATAAATGTTATAAATAAATATAAAAAAAATTTTATGTAATTTTATCTCAGAAGTCCAAAAAAAGGATTTTAAAAAATTGTCCCGATGTGTGTGTGTGTACTAACATTACATTTGCCTCAATATCTCAGAACGAGAAAGAGCTAAAGGCCTCAATTTTTTTTTAAATTGTAGGTCTCCCCGGGGGACATAAAATGAGAGTATTTTCAGCCCGATTCATAAAGTTTAACTATATTTTTTTTTTAATTTTTAATTTTGCAAAAAAACGTTTTTTGCCCATAACTTTAAAAAAATGTTAGGACACCTATAAATGTTTTTCTTTAGTTTTGTAGAGTTTTTTCAGACGCATCTTTTGAGCCCTAATTAAACATTTTTCGTCCATATTAACCGGAGATATTAAACTTTTAAAAATCTAAAATTTTCGAAAATAACACTTTTTTGAAAATTTTGTTGAAAAATATAAAAGTAACTTCAAAAGTATCATTAACAACTTGTAGAGCATTAAAAAACGCTTCGATTGACCTATTTTTTAACCTCATTCGGTCAGAAATTATCAAATTATTGGTATTTGAAAAATCAAAAATTGTGTAAAATAACATTTTTTCAACATTCTTGTTTATTAACTTATGTGTAATTATTAAACTATTATAACCATCTTATAGAATATATAAAAACATATTTTTTGGACCAAGATTTAATGATTTTTAACTCTTTTATAAAAATTAATTCTTATATTTCAGTTATTATTATTTCTATGAGGAAGCAAAGTGTTCATGAAATGAACACCAAAATTATAAAAATGTACAACTTGGCAGTGGTTTTTAACTTTGGGCCGGATTTTTTTTTACTTTTTTTAAATTTATTTATACCTTATAGTATAGAGAAGATTTTCCAAATAGTCCCGAAATGGGCCTGATGTGTTAAATGAGTTTTAAAACATTTTCAAAAATCAGTTGCAAGTATCACAGTGAAATTTTTTTTATAATTAACTTTTTAAAACTGTCTACAGCGTAGACCCTTTAATTTAAAACAAAGAACACTAAAAAAAAAATAAAAATTATATAGGGGAGAGTCTCCAGTTGTGAGACACCTCCAGTTGTGAGACAGTCAATTTTTTTTAACATGCAATATTAAAAAGCCGATTGGTTTATATAAAAACATTTCTTTTTATATGAGCCAACTATTTCGTGTACACCGAGGCGGATATATAAACTGTTTTTGTTAAATACCAACACTGTGTGTGATAATCGACTAAAAAGCGTTTTTTCAATAAATGCAAAGTACTTTTTTTGCAATTTAATTAATTGAAAAAGGTAAATGTAATGCATTTTCTTTTAGTGTTTTCCTTATATTTTGTGATGCAACATTGCATTGTTCCAATCTACGGTTGAAAATAATTTAATTCTCCTTTTTCAAAATAGCGCCAATTTCTGGGTGTGAGACACAGCATATCACCAGTTGTGAGACGGTGTCAACACCCATCTGGGCAGCATAAAAAATACTACTTTGCAGGCATACTATTTAAATGTTGTTTTGATTCTTTTTTCTAGTATTTTTGGGCATGTCAAGTGGAAAAAAGTCAATTGATTCAGAAGAAATCAATTTTAATGCTCTTGTTGAAGCTATTAAATTGTGTTTATTTGATAGTCATATTTTGGCGAATAAATATTATTATTTAGTATATAATAATATATATTATTAATATATTTAATTATTTCTACTAAACATAACGTTTTATGTCAAACTTATTAAATTTTAGCAATTTTTAATGAGTGTCTCACAACTGGAGACATTTTTTTTTGTTGAAAAAATCGATGTGCTCGGAAAATGTATCGTAAAATTTTTTGAGTTCATCGAAACACTATACTTTCTTTTAATAAAAGTTGCGTATTTCTGTTACCTTTCGAACGGTGTATTTTATTTACAATTTCGTTTGCCCGTTTACAATTTACGGGTCAAAAATGAAACCCGTCTCACAACTGGAGACTCTCCCCTAAAAATAATAAAAAATTATACAGCGTATAAAAATTATACGCTGTAGACAGTTTTAAAAAGTTGATTGTATAAAAAAATCCCACTGTGATGCTTGCAAGTGATTTGCAAGTTAAAAAAAATTAATTTGTTTGTAACAAAAAAATTTTTTTGTTTACATTTCTTAAAAGTCGAAAGAAAACTAAAACTTTTATTCTTTGACAACTTTTTCCTAAACTCAATATTTTCGGACTCATAAGCTACTGAATATAGGTCTACAATATTACAAGTCCAAAATTTCGAAAATTCATAACTCGAAAATTTGGACAATTAAACATAAATAAAAAAATACGTATCTGTTTTTTTTCGATACAGAATAGAAAAAAAATATTTTTGGCCGATTTTAAAAGGTCGACTAAAATCTCACGTGAAATTGCCCATACATAGGTAATAATTTTCACCAAATTTTTTCCTCTTGAAAATGTTTAAAACAATTTTATTATTTATCAATTGAAAGAAAAAAGATTTCAGAAACTATAGAAGAAGTTATTTTATATTGTTGTATTATTTTAATTATTACTTATTATTATTATAATTTATGTATTGTAACAATAAATTAACTAATAATAATTAAAATAATATTAATGTATATTTTCATAATTTTAACAATATTATAATAATTTAATATAAATATATTAATAATAACTAATTATTATATTAATAGTATACTAAATTTAGATATAAATTTATTGCATAAAAATAATTCTAAAATTATAGTGCTAAAATTATAATTTATACTCAATTTTAGAATTATTATATTTCTTTCTCTCGGGTGTTTCTTTTTTTTCTTCTTCTTTTCATTCATAATTTGGAAAATGCAGCTTATTTGAAAAATAACAAACACCACGCTTGTTTAGTGTACAAAGTATTTAACAGTTTATACGCCGCGAATATCTCTCGCCGATTATATCGAGGGGAAATAAAAATAAACCGTCGAATTAAAAAGACGAGATATTGCCGAATTTAAGCCAACAATTTTTTTCCAATAAGTCTCTATTATTGAATAATGATGGTTAATCGTTCTTTGAATTTTATTTAGTGCTAGATTTTGCTGCAATTTATACAGTCAATTGCAATCAGTAATTAGTTGCATTGTTTTGTTTCTAATATTAAAATAATAATAATAATAATAAAGTATCCGTTTTATTATTTTCCTACAACTAAAGAAGTAGAAAGAATTTTTAAACGAAACGGATTTAAATAAAATTGCAAAAATTGAATGTATGTAAATGAATTAATTAACAATTATCTTAGAATTTTTTTGCTATATGAAATAATAAAAGAATTTTGTTATTTGCTCTGAAAAAAAATTTATTTGATTCTAGTAACCGATTACTTGTCTATTATCAAATAAATATTTACTTAAATCAAATAATTTTCACTTGAATCAAATAAATTGTATATAAACAAATTAATTAATAATTAGAAGGCAGATACCATTTAATTGATTGAAATAAAAATTATTTGATTCAAGTAAATATTTATTTCATAATAGACAAGTAATCGGTTATTTGAAACAAATAAATTCTTTTTTAGTGTATTTATTAATTTTTGTTTATTTAATTTTTAATTAATTATATATAATTTTTTTGTGAACTTAAAGTATTTAATTGTTTTTATGTAAAATATAATTTTTAATACATTTTTTCATTTGATTTACCATTTTCAAAGTGATGTACTTTTGCTCCATTCACAGCATCCATACTCGCCAGTAATCTACGATCATCAATTTTTTCCTTTCGGCCAAAGAAAACCATTTTTGCCTTTTTTATTTTCTTCTAAAGCACTTTACAATACACAAACAACAAGCTATTATAAAATCACACAATAAGTGTATTTCGTTGTTTTTATCCTTTTAATTATTACACATTTTTCTTTCACTTTTACACAATTCAGTTAACGATTAATCATTGTGGGGAAAGAGAATTGAAAAATTATGGGAAAAAAATGTTGAGAGAATTTAGAAAAACTTCACTATAGCTTCTTCTTAATTCTTCTTCGCTGTTTTGTAAGTCGATATGCGAAGACTTTCGTGCAACGAATGAAAGTGTGTTTCTTGTTGACTACCAGTTGTGTGGGGCCTTAAGGATTTAAGGCCCCTGTCTCTGCATTATATAGGTGTATATAGGGAATGAAAGCGACACCATCGGTGCTCACTCCAGTAACTGACTCTTTTGCTAACGGAATTCTAGGTGAGACCCCAGGTGAAACTTTAAACTTCCCTACGTTTACATCCTTTTTCTTCTTTAAAAGGAAATGTAGCATTATATTACAGTCATTTCTTTCTTTTCTTCCTCTATTTTATTTCATCGACAATTAAATTACACTTCTTCACTCATTTCTTTTCTCAACTTCCTTTTTATCTTTGATTTCATTTTCTTTTCTTATTTCCATTTCTTATTTTATAGATAATAAATTGTAGAAATTTTCTTTTGTATTTTTAGATTTTAAAATATTTAATTAAACAAATTTTTTTAAACTAACATTTTTAATATTTTTAATATTTAGAATATTAAAAATATTTTATTGAAATTTAGATTAAATTTTTTGGTTAAAAAAATTTTTTACTGCATTTAATTATATTCTGTTTCTCTTTTTTCAATTTTTGATAAAATTAAATTACTCAAATAATAATACTAAATTATAATAAATAAATATTTAATCAATTTTTAACCCTTTTTTATTGTTAATTTTACCCAATTATTTATTTTTTACATTGTTTTTCATTTTTCTTAACTTATTATTGTTTTTTGTAAATTTTTACTAATTTTTATTACTTTAATTTAATTTTAATTACTTTTTTTATATTTTCTTCTTCATTCTAATTAGTTAAATTAATTTTTTTCTCCCCCTTGTAGTGAAATAGGTCTAACTTTCGTTTTTGTAGATTCATATTTCTATTTTTACATACTTAATGATCTACTTTTTACTTTTAAACTACGTCCGTTTGTTGTCTTACAAAACTTATGATTATTTTAATATTAATTAAAATGAATAAAATTAATTTAACATTATATTTGTTAATTTGTTTTTAATCTCAGATTCATATAAAGGATTTGCTTTTATCAATAATTAATTTAATAATAGTTGTTGATAATTTAATTTTATATTGTTAATATTAATACTTAACAGCATGTGACTGTTAAAAATACAATGGTAATTTTTTCGACTACTTTTCTCTGCTTTAAGTATTTAATAAATTGAGCTCAAGTTTTGTAAGAAATTCAGTTAATTTTATTATTACACTAAACAAATTATTTAATTCAAATAGCCGATGACTTGCCTATTATCAAATAAATACATATTTAGGTACTTGAATCAAGAAATTTTTTTTTAAATTAAATAAACTTTTTTTAATTGTATTTTTATTATTATTATTATTATTATTATTATTATTATTATTATTATTATTATTATTATACTATTTTATTTATATATATATCCTTATAAATTTATTAAAATTTCTAAATAATGAAAAATATTTACTTTCCTATTTCTTACACACGGAGAGAAAATATATATTAAATTTTGTAAAAGTATTTTACAAATTGGGGAAAAAGTGCGACAAAGCGAAATTTTTATATAAAAAAAATCAAACTTAAAAGAACTGATGTGAAATTTAGTAAAGTTATATTAGAATTTAATTAATGTTGTGAATATTTGATATAATTATATTAAATTTCACATACGTTTTTTTAAAATTTAGTATTTTTTATATCAAAATTTCGCTTGGTCGCACTTTCATTCCAGTTTGTAAAATACTTTTACAAAATTTAATATATATATTCTCTCTCCGTGTAATAATTTTAAAGGATTCTTTTTTGCAGCACTTTGCGAAAATTAGTAATACTAACATTTTTTTCGAATTATTATATTTTAAACACAGTGATTATGCGTTTTTCATAAAACAATCTAAAAAGCGATTATTCGCTATTGAAGACAATATTAAATAATGAGTAATAAAAATGACCTCGACTTATGTTGAGAACTACATTAGTACACGAACAATTATTCCCATTGTTACATTGTATAACAGTTTATTAAAATTTATGCTTCTTTGAAATTATTTAGAATGTCAATACAAATATAAAAATAGAATTTAACAAAATTTAGTAGTTAGTATTGATTTATAAATTAGTTCATTAGAAATTCATATCTTAATATAGCTAGAAAAGTTTCTATAAAGGAAAACAAAAATTTTATTTAATTTAAAACTTTATTTTAGTATTACAATTTATTAGTTTATTTTTAATATATATATATATATATATATAGAATCTTTTTATTTTTATATATATATATAAATGAAATATATTAATTTTATTAAATAAATTTATTTATTTTATTATTAAAATATATATTAATAAAATATTTTATTTAAAAATTTATTTTAGCATTATTTAAAAACTTATTTTAACATTTTTATTTGAAAATTTAATCCTTTCGAGCCCCCGGGAAACACAGCCAGTGGATTTTAGTAAAACTTGTTACTCGGGGGGCTTTTGGGGTCCCTGATTACGAATCTTAAGTCAGATTTTCAAAATTTAAAATGGCGGATCTAATATGGCTGACATTTTTTCAAAATTGCTCAAATTTGCATAAAATTTATTACTCGGGAGTTTTCAGGGTCGTTGATTACGAATCTAAAGTCAGATTTTTGAAATTCATAACGGCAACCCTGAAAAATCCCGAGTAAAAGTCTTAAGCGAATATGAGCAATTTTGATAAAAAATGTCCATCAACTTGAATTTTGAAAATTTTTAAAATCTGACTTTAGATTCGTAATCGCAGCGACCCTGAAAACCCTTGAGTAAGAAGTTTTAAGCAAATTTGAGCAAATTTTGAAAAATTAAATTTTGCTATTTTTTTAACGATATTCTACCTATTGTTTATAATAATTATAATAGTACTACGTAATTTTGAATTTTTTTAATATATAGTAGTTACGTTGCATTGGTGATTAAAAAAAGCTATGTGAATTGTTAATAGGTTTAAAATTTTGTACTAAATAAAAATAAGACCTTCTCATTTTTTATGAGAATGAAATCAAGTTTAATAATGTTAATTATGAAATTAGAAAATATAATATTATGTTATAAAATATTAAGTTGAAAGATATTTAACAATCGTTGCAGTAATTTTTTGTCAATATTGACCCAGTCCCCTCACGGTCTACAAAAAAAGAAAGTTGAGAAAGAATTTCTTTTCAAATTTTCTGAAATTATTAAATTTGTGAAGAAGAGTAACAAAAAAAGTACTAAACTAATGATAAATAAATATAGGTAGGTAAATATAAATTTTTATTTTGCTACTTTTTTTGTTAAGAAAAAATGTTTTATTACTACCTTTCATTGGAATATCCTTTTACACCGAAATTCATCATTTTTTATTGAAAATTAAAATTATTTTCTTAAAATATTTAAAAAAAAAATATCTCACGCACATGAAATTTTTTTTTGCAATTTTGCTTTATGGAACTAAAAAAAGAAATCCTTTTAAGTTAATAAAGCATTGTCCGACAGACCTCATTTTCTAAACAAATCACTTTTGCACACTTCACTTTCGTTCTAGAATCCACAAAATGTAAATAATCCCTCATTGTTTCAGTTTCAAGAAATTTTTTCCATATAATTATTAAATTTTCAAACACTTTATCTAACATTAAAGATTTAAAAAAAATAATTTCCACAGTACTTTTTAATTCAATATAAACTTATATATTAAATATGTACGAATAATAAGAAAAGGTGTTGGACAACTATATGTATACTGAAAAGTATATGTAACAAGTGCGGTTAGAAACTACTTTGAGATCTTTGATTTTTTGGGGTCAGAAAAGACCAGATCTCTCGAAACAAGCCAGAAACCAACTGATTATACGAAAACGTCAAGAAGGAGGAAACGAAGAAGCTGAGGAAAAGAGGAGATTGAGGAGAGAAAATTGCAGCATCCCGACGTCGCGTCGCGACGCCAGATGCCTCGCACGCGGATGCTGCGAGAATATGTATAAGAACATCTGGACCAATAAATGTATTGCAAATTGCAAAAAAAAAAAAAAAAATTGACAAGTTTTTTTTAAGAGAAAAATATAGATAAGTAAACTCACCAGCATTGGAATTAATTTGACTACCAACAATTTTTCTCTGCATCAATGATGACAGTGCTTTGCAGCCCCAAATTTCTCTCTTCATTTTTGTTTCTCCGAGATAAATTCTTCTTTTTACTCGATTTTCTTATATATCAAAAGCCGTGAATATCCTGAAAATCCCGGTAATTAAATAAAAAAATTTAAATACTAATTAAAAATTTATTTCTATTATAAGTTTTATAATTTATTTAACTATAAAATGCAAAGTTTATTTCAATGATAGATTTTATAATTTATTTTATAATTTATTTTAATTATCAATTTAATAATTTATGTCGAAAAATGTAGTTTCAAAATTAATAACAAATTAATAACAAATAATATTATAATATAATTATATTTCAAAAGTTATAAAATTCATTTAAGATTTTATGTAATATTGTTTAATAACTTTATTTATTAATATTCAGTATTTCATTTTTTTTACTTTTTATTAGATTTAATATTTCATATATTATTTATACACTTCATATTTTTATTTATCAAAATTTGAATCAATCATGAAAATTTTAATTCTGGAAAATTTTGAAAAGCTTGATTGTCAATCTTTTTAATAATGATATAAATATTTTACTATAAATGTAACGGTAGTATCAATTTAGAGACAAAATTTATTATTTTTCTCGTTTGTTAAAATATAAAATAGAAATGGTCTCTTTCTATTGAGAGTTGATGTTCGATTGAGTGTCTTGTTTCCAGGAATTGATGTTTCCCACTTTTGATTTTCTCCATGGAAACGCTTCGTGTCTGTCACGGTTTAGTCTCACATCTGAAAGACTTGCACGAAACTCTTTCTTTCTTTCTTTCTTTTTTTATAAAATATATAATGATTCACGAAAAATGTTTCAGTTGCCAGCAGATATTGTCAAAGAAACAAAAAGACGTCACACGATAGTAAGAAAAATATTTCGTAACATTTTTTTTCTTTTCTTTTTTTTTTTGTTTTTCTTTGAGGGAAAATAAAAAAGTTTTCACGTTCACGAAATTTTGTGACGTATTGCGCACACAAATTATATTTATAGAAAAGCAGTGTGAAAAAAAATTTGTTTCTTCTTTCGAAAATTTAATGATCGTTATAATTATTTTTGAGAGATGTCAAATTATTTTGTTTCTTTTGGGAACATAAATTCAAAAATAAAAGAAATTAGTAAAGTTACACATTTATTTTGTAAATTCTATGAAATATAGATTGTAAAAGAATTTAAATAAATAATTAATTAATAGTTTATAAAGTAATACTAAATAATTAATTCTTTATTAATTATTTTAAATAATAACTAGCTAATTAATAATTAATAATTAATAACAAATAATTAACAGATAATTGGATAAATATAATAAATAAATGAATATTGCACGAAAGAAGTATCTACAGTAAGAATAAAACAATGAAAAAATTTTAATAATGAAAAAGAAATGTTGATCCAAAATTTAAAAAAACACTGCAGAGAAATGAAGAAAAGAAAACAAAATTGTTTACTTACAAGAACACACTTAAAAATTTTACACTTTTTGGAACTACATTTAATTTTTCTTATTTTAAATAATAACCATAATTAATAACAGAGGATTTTAATGAAAAGAATGGAGTTTTGTGTAAAAGGGTTGACTGGTTAATATAACTAAAGACCAGCGACTTGAAGCGTGAGAAGGCACGAGGAAAACTATAAAGTTGAGTGTTAGTTGCCGCGAGGGCGGTTTAACCCTCCAAGGCCGGGTCGCATTAGTTAATTTTCTATCGATCGATCGTCACGTGACTCAGGATCATCAAGTTCACCTGTCAAGCCTTATCTCGGAAAAAATAACGAGAAGCAGGAGAAAATAACAAGAAAATACAATGGAGGGTTTCAAAAATAATTACCTGTCATCTTCACCAGACTTGACTATTTCAAACCTTAGGGGAGCGTGGGGTAATGGGAGCTTTTAAATTTCACGTACTTAAAATCCTTTAAATTCGCTGCAATGTCTAGAAAATCTTCTACAACACAGGAAAAAAAAAGTCTGACTCCCCGAGATGAAATTTTCAACTTACATTGGCCCATAAAAACCTAGTTTAAAACTGATTCAAACCTTTTAACGATTGTTTGACCCTTATGGCATTACTTTAACCTTTAATCAACCTTCGATTGTACATTTCCAACCCTAAAAGGAACCTTATGAACCTCAAAAGAACTTCTTAATTTTATGATTCTAAAATAGTCAACCTTACTAACCTTCCTTTAACCCTAACATACACTACTTTCTTCCTCACCAACTTCGTTTGAACCTAAAAAATTGATTTTCGAATCTCCTTTGTCCCAAAAATATTCTTTTTCGTTTCCGGAAACAGACTAGAAAAATGTAGGCAATCATAAAAATGGGACAAAAAATTACTAGCAATCCTAAAGTAAGTGTTTAAAGATGTTTAGCTTAGTGGAGCTTAGTGGATCTTAGTGGATATGAAGAGGTATATATGAATAAATATACACAAAATATAGTTTTGGGATTTCCAAATTTCCCACCCAAAAATTTACTATAGTAAAAACACAACTATCACATGGCCTAAAACTCATATTGCAGTTAGTTTTTCGTCAACTACGACAAAGTTTGCATTCATTTTTTGAAAGTGTAAAATAAAATTTGATTTAAACAAAATTTATGTAATAAAAATAAAAAAAAACAATTTTGTGCTTGTGTTGTGGGTGACAAGTAAGATAAAAACTATCAAGGAGTAGGTGGACCCTAATGAACTGAAATCAAAAGGTTAATTAGCAAGAATTGCAATGTTTGGAGGTAAGTGATATTTATTTTGTGTAATAATATTAAATAACTTCAAATATCACAGGTATTAGGTTTAAAAACACAATATCCATTGTCAACCCTACATTAATTATCAATTAATCAATTATCAATATATATATTTACTATATTTAATTATCAAAACTATAAATATCAAGGATTATCAATTATCAAGGATTGTAATGTTTGGAGGTAAGTGATATTTATTTTGTGTAATAATATTAAATAACTTTAAATATCACGGGTATTAGGCGTAAAAACACAATATCCATTGTTAACCCTACATTAAAAAAATTATTTGAATCAAATGTTATATTACTGAGGCAATAATGAAACGATATTATACCAAGCATTTTTGCATAGTATTAAATATTTTGTATTTGGGTGATTTTCACGTAACTGTGCAATTTCAAGATCAGTTTTAAAAGAAAAAAAATTCTATTTTTTTAATGTTAAATATCACTTTTCCTCATCATTAGGGCATAATATAGTTGTAATTTGGACGGTTTTACTACAGCTATAATTATAAAAAAATTATAACAAATTTTCGAAAATTGGCTGCCACGGAGCTGACCACCCTATGCATTGAATAATACTGCCGTCAACTGGGGCTACCAGGCGCGGATCCAGGGGGGGCACAGTGACATGCCCCCCCCCCCCGAGAATTCAAACTTCCTGGAATTTTTTAAATAAAAATTTCATTCATAATAGGTCATCAAGCTAGCGTCTAGCAGATGCCCCCCCCAAGAACCTTGTCTGGATCCGCCCCTGGGGGCTACTTTAAGTACGAGATATATTTAATAAATAAAATTATTAAAAAGAACTTCTTTGTCAAAAAGCCAAAAATAATTTAATTAAAATCCTTAAAACGATTAAAACTTCAACCAGTGAGGAATATAACGGCAAAAAATTAACTTTAATTAATATTTATAAGTTTTTCAAATTAGTTTTAAAACTATTTCTCTCGTTTCTCTAATAACTTGAAAAGTGTATTAGATATTAAATTGTTATTTATTTAACCTTAAAATATTAATTTCAAGTTTTTAAAAAATATCATATTCAAAACGTTTAAAAAAGCTCCTATTGAAATAATGAGATTCAAAGTTATTTACATGTGTTTAAATGATAGTATTATAATTATCATAATGTATTATTGTAAAATGTATATTTAAAAAGAAAAAGTGTTATTTATTTTCTGAGTAATATAAAATTTGAAGAAAGGTTGTTAATTTTTAATAAATCATGATTTTAGCAAAATCTTAATGTTTTATTTTACATTTTGTTGTATAATATTTACAAATTTTTTTGTTTAATATCTTATTCTTTTTTAATTTACTCTGAAATATCTACACAAAAGATTTAATAAATAAGAAAGGATCAAAAAAATGTTTACGTAACATTATAAAAACAGAAAGTTCAATGCACAAAGTAGCCCCAACCCGGGGTCTATTTTGTGCACAACTTTTAATGACTACAACTCCGACAAAAAAATTTATTTCATTGACTAACTCATAGGAAACCTTCAGAGGGAAGTATAACATAAGCAAAAGTTGATTTTCTTTTAATTCTGAATTTGAATAAATCACTGACAATGAGTTAAAAAAAGCATTTTAATGCACAAAATAGCCCCAGCAAAAATATTTACTATTAACTATCAGCTTGACATAACCAGAGAATTTTATTTTCATAACATTATGAAATTAGCGCATAAAACTAATTTCAGAAAAGTATTCACAAATAAAAGCGTTACGATCAACAGTAATACTGTGCTTCTGCATGGTTGACATAAAGACATTTTAAATTAAGCACCAAAAGTAAAGGCGTGTTTTTTCGAATATTAAGGTGTTTTTTAATAAGTCAACGGTTGCCGAAGCACTGAAATATAAAAGGACACAACTATGTCTGTCCTGTTCTATAATATGTGTTATTGTAGCAACTGTTGATCCATGAATTTGCACCTTCACACTGTACGCCACAGGCGCCACGGAGCTGATATTTTATGTCACACCACGGAGCTGAAATTTGACATTTAAACTAACCTAACTTAAGATTAAAAGAATAGTAACACCACGGTACTGATCACTTTTTTTGTGACCTTCACATTTTTACAAAAAAAATTGTTTTTGAGTGTAGAACTTCCAATTTTTGAACCTTTTTTTACTGATATTTGTTGTTAATGGATCTTATTTTAGATTGTAATTCTCAGATAACATTAAAATGTGCCATAAACAGTAAAATTATAGGGAAAAAAATCTTATTACAAAATTGAAAAAATTTGTGGACAAAACTATTTTACATTTTATAATTTTATAAGAAGTATCAGAAGATGCATTATATGTACAAATTGTTTACCTATATACATAATTCATATTACAAAAATTCTCGTTTCCAGTTTCGGCGTTTTCAATAAAATTTCTGAATGTTAACTTAAAATTTTAAAAAACGGACACGCCACGGAGCTGAAATTTTGGAGGGAATTCCGCAATTTATCAAAAATTATAATATCTATTTGTACATATTTGTAGTTGCGAATAGGTTTTATATATACCTGTAAAATGTATCCATACCCAAGCAGAAATTTCTTATTTTGAATGTGTTTTCTGTGACGCCGCCAAATATTACAGTTACGTGCAAATCACCCATTTAGAACAAATATAAATTATTTCAACGTTGTCTCCAGATCATCACAATAAAAATTACCGCTGTATTGAATGACAATATTACCTGAATATTTTCGAGCATCGACACTACAATATCGCCATGCTTTATTGCTTCAAGTCGAATATAACGTTTGCAAAAATATTGGCAATATTTCTATGCAATATTAATCTATTTTATTTATTGTTTAGAATGGGCAAGAAGATTGTTAACTGGATGATGTAAAGCTGACAAGGGCCGATTATATCAACATCATAAATAAATAAGATTCCAACAAAATATATATAAAATACAAAAAGAAAAAAGAGCAATAATATAAAAAAATTCGAATTAAGTGAGAAACTTAATAATAATGTTTGTTGTAACTTTTAAAGTTTAATTTAATTTAAAATGTAAAAACTATAATTGTAAAAGTAACAAATAAAAAATTCATAAATCTGAAAAACGTCATTTTCTTTTATCTAATCCTGCTTGGCAATAAAATAGGCCATAAATATGGAAACACTCCAGACGCTACCTTAAGGAATCTTAACCCTACATATACGTGCTTCATTAGCAGGTATAAATCGCACTGTCGAACCTTCTATCAAACTTTTGAGGCTGCAAAATAAACCTTACAACACTATAATCAACCAGAAAATAGGAAAAACTGGACGAAAGTGACAAAATTTAGCCTGATTGTAGCTTCGTTAGGAGCAAATATCTATTATAAGTCGGTTTCAAATGAATATTATAAGATTTTTAAGGGGTAAAGAATTGTAGATTCAAAGCATGTTGAAAGTAGGCTGAAAATTTTGTCTCGGGTCCGTTTACACCTTAAATTCAGCCCATGTATTTCACATAAGTCTGTCCTTGTTTAACGGGGCTGACTCCGCTTACATCTTAAATTCAGCCTCAAAAAGAGGCTGAAAGTAAAACTTTTTTTTAATGTGAACCTTTGTTTATATCATTCCAAAACAAACGATCACATTCTTGACAAATTTTTAGTAAGAACAAGGGAAAATGTATTTTCTCCAACACTTGCTCTGAAAGGAGTACTTTTCTTGGTAGCAAAGTGTGGCGAAAGTAGAACTTTTCTCAACTGCTTTGAAGAGCGTGGCGAAAGTAAAATTTGGCGTGGCGAAAGTAAATTCAGCGTGGCGAAAGTAATTTTTAGCGTGGCGAAAGTAAATTTAGCGTGGCGAAAGTAAATCATGAATTTATTCTTTTTTCTTGTTCTTTGACCGAGATTTATTTTGTATCTAACTTCTTCCCTACTTAAAACATTCGTCTTTTATTATATTAAACATAAGCACACGTTAAATTAAAATTATACGAAACTCACGAAGAAACCTTTCCTCGCAAGACGTTGGAGAAAACGTAGTGCACAACTCGTGGTGAAAGAATGATTTTTCGCCACTAGTTGTACAATGTACTATAGTCCGCGAGCTAGCGACCAAAACAACTATCTCATTTCATACCGGCTAAAAATTTGAGTATAGATTACTGAAGACATGTAAATAACAGAAACCTACGTCTGGCAGGCCGGTGCTGGGGCAGGGGGCGAATAGGTGAAAAATAATGTAAATATTTCTCATTTCATACCGATTAAAACCATCATAACTCGAAAGTTTACATCTATACGAGTGTAAAAATGTACGTCTGGCAGTTCCGGGGTGGGGCAAAGTTCGTCTGGCAAAGGGTTAAGCACGTAAAAAATAGAAAATTTTTTTCTCATTTCATACCGATTAAAACCTTTAGAAATCGAAAGTTTACATTCAAACAAGTGTAAAAATACACGTCTGGCTGTCGTGGGGTGGGGCAAAGTACGTCTGGCAGCCCTTCGAAGATGCGGCAAATGGGTCAATAGGTGAAAAATAACTTACATTTTTCTTATTTTATACCGATTAAAACCTTTATAAAACTAAAGTTTTCATCTACGCGAGTGTACAAAATTAAAAATGTACGTCTGGCAGCCCTTAGAAGATGCGGCAAATGGGTCAATAGGTGAAAAATAACTTACATTTTTCTTATTTCATACCGTTTAAAACCTTTATAAAACGAAGTTTACATCCACGCGAGTGTAAAAATGTACGTCTGGCAGTTCTGGGGTGGGGAAAAGTACGTCTGGCAAAGGGTTAATCACATAAAAAATCATAAAATTTAATCTCATTTCATACCGATTAAAACCATCATATATCAAAAGTTTACATTTAAACAAATGTAAAAATCTACATCTTCGAAGGGCTGCCAGACGTACTTTGACCCACCCCAGAACTGCCAGACGCACAATTTTACACTCGTGTAGGTGTAAACTTTTGAGTTATGAAGGTTTTAATCGGTATGAAATGAGAAAATTTTACATTATTTTTCACCTATTCGCCCCCCCCCCCGACGCCACCCCCTGCCCCAGCACTGGCCTGCCAGACGTGGGTTTCTGTTATTTACATGTCTTCAGTAATCCATACTCAAATTTTCAGCCAGTATAATGAGATAGTTGTTTTGGTCGCTATAGCTCCCGGACTACTATTTTGAGTTTTCGTTGTAAAATGCAAAACATTTCTAAACATCACCATAAGTAGTTAAAATCGTATTATTTAGTTATGGTTATTCATTATAAATTATAGGTTATTATGTCTAGATATGTTATACATGTATATATATCGAAATAATAATAAAATTTGTTTATGTTTTTATTTTTTTATTCAAATTTTGTCCTGTAAAAATTCTGTGGGGTAATGGGAGAATTAGTGTCAGCCCAAAGAATTTTCGTTACTATGTTACGGCTTTTATCCAATTTAAAAATTAAATTATTTGCATTTCAAAAATTTTAATAAAATTCTTGGCAAAATTTCTATTATTTTCAAAAATTTTCCTCAATTTAACGATTTTCAATATCTATTAATTTAATAAAATTACATTTTTCAAAGAAATCCTGTGAAGAATTTTATTATTACCTATTCAGGAAAATAATTGAATTCTTGCAACAAATTTTTATTACATATCTTTTAAATTTAAATAATTGAAATTTTATGAAGAATTTTTTTATTTACGAAAATAATTGAATTCTTGCGACGAATTTTATTACATTTTTTTCTAAAAATTAAATTCTTTTGAGAAATTTTATCTAAATTGTAAAAATATTTGAATTTCAGCGAAGAATTTCATTATTTGTGAAATGTAATTGAATTTTTGCAAAAAAATTTTGAATAATAATTTAAATCCAATGAAAAATTTGATTATTTATGAAAATAATTGAATTTTCTCACACAACGAATTTTATTATATTTTTTTAAATAATTGAATTCATGTGACAAATTTTATTACTTATAAAAATAACTCAATTCTTGCGAAGAATTTTATTAAAATTTGTATAAATAATTTTATTTTTTCTGAAAAATTGTATGGATATTTAAATTATTATAAGTTGTTGAATTTCAAAAAGGTTTGAATTTGAAATTTTTTGAAAATCTTAATTCCTATGAAATAATAATAATAATAATAATGATTAAATATTTATTTAAAAAAGAAGTTATTGATGTTTTGGAATGATTTTACGATTAAAGAAACTCGTAAATAAAATGTAATAAAAGCAAAATTATTTATTTTTATTTAGAGTGAATCAGTTTTTAATTATGATATATCACTTTGTTGATTTCTTCTCGCGTTGAAGTAAGAGACGCTGAAGTAATAGCAGTTGCCTATCTTAAGGCGCTCTTTAAATAAATTTGTATTGTGTTTTAATTTTTTTTAATTTTACCTACACTTTGTTTGATATATATTTTAATTAATAGTTTTTTATACTATTATAAATTATGCGCATACAAAATCTATTTTTATAATTATAAGAGTAATATATTTATTTAAAAATATTTATTTACTTTCGTTTCTATAATAAAAATATAATAGTTAGTTACTGTATCTATCCTGTACACTATAATAAAAATTTACATGCTTATTTAGAAGTAAAAACAAACGAATTCGCAAATTAACCTTTTCAGTCAGATTTTAAATTATCAAGAATATTATAATTTTATATCAATAATACTTTTCATATTAGAAGAACAAAATATTAAAAAAGTTATTCTCAATGAAACGAAATAAAAGTAATTATTTGTAAAACAATTGTACAAAAGTTCAATTTGAAATTTGATGTAAAAGGTTAATTTTCGAATTCGTATGTTTTTACTTTATATTCTGAATAAGCACATATGGAAAGAGATGATAAATTATTAGATGTTTAAAAAATATTTAAAAAAATAGATTTCGTCTATAATTAAGTGTACTTAGATTGTAATTTATTTAAGATCTATAAGAAGAAAATGCGCGAGATATAAATGATAAGATAAACTTTGTTGACCAGTTTCAGTTAATTTGAGGGATTATTATTCAATCATTGTCACTTATGGAGATGTCAGTCTAACTTTAGTTTTGCAGCACTTGACAGTTGCAGCGTGTCCTCAATTATTATTTATGAATTTGTGTACATTGTCATTGGAAAGATTGAGATAAAAACATTTTTTTTTATTTAGAAATTTTAATTGTTGAATCTTTATAGTACAATATCTTATCTTAAATATTAATGAAGAACAAATAAAAATAAATAAACAAACAATAATACAAATCACGTGTTTGATAGTGATATCTAAATATTGTCACGGTTTATTTGGTATTGACGATATTTATAATTATTGAATGGATTCTGAAATGATAATCAGTATTTAGTAATTTACTGAAGAGAAAACCATTTTATTCTATTATTGTCCAATATGTCAAAACTATTCTTGGTGCGTTGAATAACTTTTTTTATGTTTAAATTTAAAATTATTTAATTTTTTTTGTTTTGAAATTTAATTCTTTTCAATATTTAATTTCTTTTTAGATAATTTTTCTTTTATATCGTCTAATAAAATTAAGTCAATGTCAAATTGAACTTGATAAAATTGTTTCTGAAGACGAAAATATCGAAGAAGAATATCGTTATAGTAAACCAATTCCTTATTCTCTTGAAGAAACTTTCGACGGAAGTTTCTCATCGAGGGGTTTCAATGGGACATGGATTTCATCGACATTAATTCTGTATAAGAATTCAAAAACAAAAGATCTACTTACATTTGACGTGAAAACAATGAAAACCAAAGTTTTTCTTAACTCATCGGCACTGGTAAGTTTCTTAGATTTTCTTGTTTCATAATTACCATACCGTCAACCGGGGCTATTTTGTGCACCAAATAGCTTTTTTTTTATTCAAAGATTTATTTAAATTCAGAATTAAGAGAATAAAGGAAATCAACTTTTGATATATGTTGTGGACATCCTTTTGAAGGTTTCCTATAAATTTTGCAAAGAAAAAAATTTTTTTGTCTTAGTTATAGTCATTGAAAGTCGTGAACACAATAACTCCCGGGATGGGGCTATTTTGTGCATCGAACTTTGTTTTTCTATAATGTTGCGTAAACAATTTTTTTAATCGTTTCTGCTTCATGAAATCTTTTGTGTATATATTTGAGAGTAAATTAAAAAAAGAATGACCTAGTAAAATTTTTTTTGTAGATATATTATACAAAAAATGTAAAATAAAGCACTAAAATTTTGCTAAAATCTGGATTTACTAAAAATTAACAATCTTTTTTTAAATTGTATATTACACAGATAGTAAATAAAATTTTTTTCTTTTTTAATATATATTTTATAATAATATACTAATATAATTATAAAATGATCGTTTAAACACTTATAAATAACTTTAAAACATCATTTCAATAGGAGCTTTTTTAATGGTTTTGAATGATATTTTTAAAAAACTTGAAATAAATATTTTTAAGGTTAAATAGATAACAATTTAATATCTAATATGATTTTCAAGTTATTTTAAGAGAAACGAGAAAATAGTTTTAAAACTAATTTGAAAAACTTATAAATATTAATTAATGTTCATTTTTTGAGGTTACGTTGTGCACCGGTAGAGCTTTTAATCGTTTTAATGATTTTAATTAACGTATTTACAGTTTTTTGACAGAAAAGTAAGACAAAAATGTATAAAAATGATAAACAGAATCTTCTTTACTTACTAAATAAAATATTTATGAAAAATATTTGATTTTTTTAAGTGCACAAAATAGCCCCATGGAATCCTGGTTTTTCAGTTTTTTCCACTTTTCTCTTAAAATAATGAATAAAAAGTTAGCGCATTACGTATGTATCATCACAACACAATTGAAAACAAATATCTAACACAGTTTATGAGACACATTAAAACTCTAGAAGATCTGGTATAATTTTTCCGAACTTTCAAAATTTTTTAAACAAATTTTCCGTTTTTAGGAATTTTTTTCTCTTAATTGCCAAAGAATTAAATAATAACATTTAGTGCTCTCTATTGTCATGTAATCAAACTTTCATTTTACAAAATAGCAGATTAAAATAATTCATTTTAATAATTTTTTCCAATAAAAAACTCGCGTGCACAAAATAGCCCCCGGATGCACAAAATAGCCCCAGTTGACGGTATATTTTTTTATTCATTATTTTTTTTATTTAGATATTTAAATATTATTTTTCAAAATAGATAATTTAAAACGTTTATTTTAAATATTAATAATAAAATATTAATAAATTAGAATATTCACAGTTTTAGGACGCATGGTTTGCACAAACTGCGACGTCATAATAATTTAAATGTTCTTAATTAAATAAAGTTTAATTATTAATTAAATAATTTTAAAATTATAATTAAGTGATAAATTTATTTGTTTACCTCTAATGTAATGTTATTCATGTTATTTTTAGTTGATTAAATATTTTTTTATTGTAAGGAAGGCAATCCCTTGATTAATTTGTCTCCCGATGGATCGTATCTCTTAGCTGGTCGTTTAATTTCTAAAGTAAGTTTTTCCATACAAGTTTTGCATACGAAAAATTGAAAAATTAACATTTTTATTTTACAAGTATCTGCTTTGTGAAATGGTAAGGAAATAATAATATAAAAAAGAATATAAAGAATTTTAATTTAATAATTTTTAATTTCTCAGGTTTACAGAATGTCAACTTTAAGAAAATATCGGGTGTATGATTTTCAAAGAGAGTAAGTATTTTATTAAGAATTATTTTTTTAAATTATTTATAAAATTATTTCCCCTAATACAGTTTTTAAAAATTTTTATTCTTTTTCCTATCAATGATTTTTATTGTTCTTATTTAAAAAAATATTTTTCTATTACTTCTATTTATTATAAATTTTCATTTCTATTATTATTATTGTCATTGTTATTATTTTATCATTTTTTTATTATTAATTGTAAAAAAAGAAACAAATATGACACGAAACGAAAAGCGATATTATGAAATATTTCTGAGGTCAAATAATATAATAATAAATTATAATGTAAATAAAAGAAAAAATTCAAATTGTAATTGTAAAAATTTTTGTCAATAAATAGATCATGGTCAGAAATTGCAAATGGTGAAATAGTATCACTTGCTGTATGGTCTTCGGTTGAAAATGATCTGTTTTACGTAATGAACAACGATATCTATTATCGACAAATTGTAAATAATTCAATAAATATCAGAAGATTAACTTTCAACGGTGTACCGGGAATAATTTACAATGGAGTGCCCGACTGGGTTTACGAAGGTATTAAAAAATTTAGAATTAAAAAATTTCATGTATGAAATTCTTATTTAAATTATTTACTTCTATTTAATATGATTATTTAATTTTATTTATATTTAATAAATATTTATTAAAAATTTACAAAAATAAAAGCAAAGGCTACTTTCCTTGTCTAAACTAATAATAAATGAAAAGATAAATATATTTTTATTAAGTAATTATTAAATATATACTTAGGTACTAAATGGCTTTCCTGTTCGTAATCAAATTATAATAAAAAAAAGAAGAATAATATTAATTTTTTAAGTATAATTCTTTTACTTTCTATTAATGTTTAATTTCTATTAAAGTTTAATTTTTCGGTAAAATTGACATAAAACCATTTTATTGTCAACGATAATGCATAATTTATTTTTATGCTTGATAAAATATTACCATTAGAGGATGTTCTCAAGACGGATTGTGCATTGAAAGTATCTTCGGATGGAAAATATCTTTTATTTGCAACTTTTAACGACACGGAAGTAAAAGATGCCGTTTATTCGATTTATGGAAAACCTGGAGAACTCAATAGTCAATATCCATCAATAATGAAATTAAAATACCCGAAGGTATAACAATATTTCACAGTTTAAATGAATTTGTTTCTTTTTGTCATTTTGAAACGAAATTTGAAACAATAATCTTGAAATTTACCATTTAATCAACAGGAAATACAATAATGGTACAAATACACAAGCAAATTTTATTCCAAAGAATAAATATTAAGAAATGATAAAAATTATGAATTTTAGTTTTTGAATTTAAATTTTAATACTTGCTAGTAATATGCAAATTCAGTGTTTGAAAATTAAAAATTTAGGAAATAAAAATTGTAAATTTTATTTTTGAATTTACAATTCAATTAATTGTTAATTCAATTTCCAGGCTGGCAGTACAATGCCAACTGTTACTTTAAATCTACTGAATCTAACGAATAATTCATCAAAAAATTACCAAGTATTAGAAGCACCAGTTGACGTCGTAGGAAGGTAAAAAGAAATAGAAAGAAAACAAAAAAGAAAGAAATTAAAAAAAAAAACACAAAAAATGTAGAAGAAAAATGATAAAAAAGCAAAATAAAATTTTTTTCCTCTATAGAGAACACTTGTTGTACAATTTTGGTTGGATGACAAATAATAAAATCATTGTCACATGGACAAATAGAGTACAAAATATTTCTCAAATAGTCACCTATGATCTTAATGGGAAATCAACATATATTTTATCCTTAAATGAATGGAATGGTTGGCTGAGTCCATCGGAATTATTTTATCACAATAAGGGATATTTAATTTCTCTTGCCAATCAAGATTCTCGCACTTCTGCCGGTAAATTTATGCACGTGACGAGATTGAATTTGAAAATGACAAATAATGCACTAATTGATTTAACACCTGGCACATCTAATGTATTGTCAATTATTGGAATTGATGAGAATACCAATAGAGTTTATTATTTGGCCACTGCTCCCGAACTGCCATCGCAAAGAAATTTTTATTCTGTGTCAATAATTCATAATTCAGAACCAATTTGTCATTCGTGCGATCATAAAAGTCCAGAAGGTACGATTTTTTGTTTCTTTTTAGAAAGTTTATTAATACACTGGAAAAAATTGATTTGATTCAAATTATCGATTACTTATCTATTGTCAAATATAAATAAATATTCACTTAAATCAAAAAAATTTTATTTAAATCAATTAAATGGCATTTGCTTCAAATTCTAAAATTATTGGTTCAAATATAATTTCATTAACTTTATAACTTTACAATTTAATTATTGAATTAGATAATAGTCAAATAATCTATTTAAACATTTTAAATTGTAATTTAATCTAACTATTGGTATAAATTCATATTGCACCTCGCTACGTTGAAATTCTGTGTTAAAAAAATATAAATACTGAATATAAAAATATGCATTTCAAATAAATAAATAAAGAATATTTCAGGCAGACAGTGTAAATATGCGGATGCAAAATTTTCATTAGATAAATCATTTTATGCATTAACTTGCAATGGACCAGATCCGTCAACAACAGTAATTTACAATTCCATTGGACTTGAAATTTTCACCTGGCAAAGCAATCGTATTTTAAGAAACAAATTATCGCAGAGATTACAACCCATTATAAAAGATATTACTCTCACGGTTAATGGATATAAATGTGAAGTCAAATTATTTTTACCACCTCAATTCAATGAGAAGAAAAAATACCCCATGCTCGTAAAAGTGTGAGTTTTGCCTTTTTATTAATTAAATATTGAAAAATTGTTTATTAATAAATAGATTTAGGTATATTTATATCAATTGTTATATTAATAAATAATAATTAAATAATAGTATTATACTGAAAAAAAGTTCTGGAGAAATAGTTTTTTTTATATAGTATTATAGTAATAAATATAGTATTATAGTACCTAATAAATATATGGAGCATTCCATGACAAGTCGGAAATCATTTTGCTTTTGCATCTCAAATTTATAAAGCGGTTCAGGAGATACAGATTTTTGAAAAATGACGTCTTTTACGTGAATTTTTTTTTTTAAATGCTTATAACTCGGTCAAAAATTGATCAAATTGGATGTTTTTATAATGAAAAGTTTTGTTTTCTCACGTAGTTTTTAATAAAAATATTTTTAAAAAATTTTTAAATAATTTACGATAAAATATAGGGGAGAGTGGTCCTAAGTTGGCCGCCTAAGCAAATTGGTCGAAAATAGTAACAAAATGAAATTTAATCACTTCGCCAAGTATATATTAGTGTTCAGAGATCGTTTTGCTATAATTTTGTGGTATTTAGAACGTTATAGAATGACTTTTGTAGTCTTAATACAATAAATCGTGAAAAGCTGCATTTTGGACATTTCAGAAATAGCGGTCCTAAGTTGGCCACCAGTTTTTTTCGCTTGAGTATAAGGAAGAAATGCATATATTCTTTTCAATTACGCAGAAATTTTACAAATTTGATACATTTAGGAGAATAAAAACGCATTATTTAACTATTTTTGTTCAGAAAATGAAGCAATATTTTATTTCATTTATTTGCAGTGGTGGATGGCTGTAGAGACAGGCGTTTTTGTACTTCATTTTTTCTAATGTTTTTTAAACCATTTTTTTTGTTTTTTGTCTTTGTTTAATTCCTACGTTACACTTTTACGGTCTTCCTCGTGATGAAAAACACAAAAAAGAAATAAAACATAAATGAAAACAAACAAAAACAATAGGTGGCCAACTTAGGACCACTGTAGATTTTTACAAGTTTCAAATTATTACGCTAATAAAAAAAATTTATTTAAAAAATCAACAGAACCTCTTATTACAACATTAAATAAAGGAACTAGCGCACACACTTATTTAGAAATTTTTAATTATTTATCTCTTGTAGCTGCTCTCGAAAAAACAAGAAAAATCAAATTTTTTTGGTCAAAAACAATATTATTGTCCTCACAATGCGTAGAAGAATCTTAGATTATAATTAGGTTTATAAATTATATCATGGTTTATCAATATATCATACCACAAAATTATAGATTCGTCCAGTATACCATCTCTGAGAAATGCAGGGTGGCCAACTTAGGCCCACGGTCAACTTAGGACCACTCTCCCCTAAAAGTTTTTAAAATAAAATTTCATTTTTAACAATGTATATGTATGGATCAATTTTTAAAAAAAATTTTTGTAAGAAACTAGTAATAAATTAAAAATTTTTAAGCCTTGTCCGATCGTGGGCAAACGATAAGATCTATTTATTTGAAATTTTTTAATTTTTATATACGCAGTGGTGGCCAATGATTAACTTGCCATTTGACAAAATCACACAAATTTTTCACAGCAAATGTGTTTTCCGACTGAGTCTCTCCAAACTTAACCTTCTTTCTGGGTAAAATTGTGATTTGGTCAAATGGCAAGTTAGGCCTACCGTTTTCACAGTGAATATAAAAATTAAAAATTTCAAAATAAATACATCCCATTGTTTGCCCACAATCGGACAAGGCTTAAAAATTGTTAATTAAGCACTAGTTTCTTAGAAAAAATTTTGAAAAAAATTTATCGATACATACATTGTTAAAAAAGAAATTTTATTTTAAAAATTTTGAAATCTTATCGTAAATTATTTTAAAAAATTTTAAAAATATTTTTATTAAAAACTAAGTGGGAAAACAAAATTTTTCATTATAAAAACGTCCAATTTGATTAATTTTTGACCGAGTTAAAGGCATTTAAAAAAAAAATTTACGTAAAAAACGACATTTTTCAAAAATTTGTATCTCCTGAAATTTGAGATGCAAAAGCAAAATGATTTCCGACTTGGCGTGGAAAGCCCCATATATATAAATACTATATAGTAATTTTTATATAGTATTATAGTAATAAAAATAATAGAAGTAATTACACAGGAATATACAAGGTTTTGGGCCCGAGCAACAGAAATCTGTTTCTAAAATAAATTTTAATGGAGAATTTGAATTTACAGTCAGTTTTTTTCCTACAAGACAAGTTTTTACGAAATTTGCAATTTATTTTTCATTAGGGGGGACTAGGTGCAGTTGTTACAATTTTGATAAAAACAGTTACTGTGATTAAAGTTTAACTCCAATTTGTTTGCTCAAACGATTAAATCAAAGATATATTATCTAGTTTTAAAAGGCCATAATTGATTTAGCTCTATATCTATTATTTAATTAACTAGAATCATTTGAGTGACAGCGTGTAAATTGTAACAACTGCACCAAGTGAATGTCGGTTGTTAAAATACCAAAAATCATCTATAAAATTTATAAATTGAAGACAAATAATTTTTTATAACCATTTTTATTAATTATTTATAATTTTTGGCTCAACGTAATAGTACGTGACAGTTTCATAGAGATGGCAGCATTAATATTGTTTAGAAGTGAAAGAAACTTAAAAAAAAATTTTTTCATTAATTTTGAAGACGAATTTAGAAAAACCATGAGATTTTTAATAAAAAATGAGTGTGATTACATTTTTGACAAATATTTTACATTTTAAACGAATCTGCTGAATTTTGGAAAAAATATCCGTTCTCATTATCACTTGTAACAACTGCACAACAGGTACATTTTTTACAATAAAACACTTTATTAAAAAAGTATACATTAAATGTGGACAACCAAGGCAGTTTTTTAAAGCTTAATCCTCATAGAATTGATATTAAAAAAATTTACTTTGTTAAGTATAAAGGTCTATTAATTATTTAAAAAGTATCAGGCAGAAGAATATTTACTTTTGGCCTCTAAAAACCAATGTGCCTATTTTTCTACTTGTAAAGCTTGTATATAATTTTTAAACATATTGCAGTAAGTTCGTACATAAAAACTAAACATTTTTCTCTTTGGAACCCCATCTCTATAACTAACTGTTTCTGAGATATTCCATTTGTAACAACTGCACACTGTAACAACCGCACCTAGTCTCCCCTACTGTTAATAATTTTTACTGAAAATAAAAATATATTACTTAAAAACAAGTCATAGTCTGCTTTTAATATTTTTAGTATGGCTCATTACGATTCCGACGTTTGTTTTTAAGAATTCAAAATGTCGGATCCAACATGGCGTCTGAAGAAAATAAAAACCACTCGGATTTGCTTGAAACTTGTTACTCGAAGATTTTTAGGGTTTTTGGTTACGAATATGATTTTAATCTTTCAAAACGACCCCAAAAATCCCTGAGTAATAAGTTCCAAAGAAAATTGAGTAATTTCATTTTCTTCGTCCGCCACATTGGATCCGCCATTTGGAATTTTTTAAAATTAATTTCAGATTCGTAATGAGTTGCCTTTTGGGTCTAAAAGTTGAACCGAATTTATAAATCTGTGTTATTATTACCATTGTTATTGTTATCATTAATATTATTTTTGTTAATATGATAACTATTATTATAATAATAGTTATTATTCTTAATATTATTTTTATAATTATTATTAATAACATTTTGGAGTAGAATTAAAATTATTTAAACAATATTTCAGTTGGTTGTCTAAATTTCTATTTTGCCATCTTTTTGTTTGGGATTATTTAAATTTCCTTTTATAAAATTCTAGAATTTATGTTAATGTTGTCATTTCCGTGCATATATAGCTATGCTGGACCAAATTCAGTGAGAGTTGTGGATGCTTTTTCTCAAGGACTGGAACATTACATGACAACAAATAGAAGTACTATTTGCGCTTTAATGGAGGGTAGAGGAAGTGGAAATAAGGGAAGTAAAATGCTTTTTGAAATTTATAGAGCTTTGGGAACAGTTGAAATTCAGGATATAATAGATATAACAAGGTAAGTAAATTTTATCGCGAAATAACGTATTCCTTGTTTTATTTTTCATTATTTTCTTTATTTATTCAAGTCGGAAATTTTAAATTTACCAAGAATATTCTTTTGATTTTTGGCTCTCTGTAATTTTTTTTTTAGTTGTGAAGTTTTAGTTGTGAAATGTTCAAGTCACATTATTCAAGACACACAAAAAAGTAAAGTTCCAGATTTTAAGTAGAATAAAAATTTCTAAGTGAGACAAATAAAACGTATAAGTGAAATTTTTACTACTAGAAGATTTTTAAAAATATTAATATATATTTATTTAACATTTATTTTGAAAATATTTGAAATTATAATATTAATTCTTTAGGAATTTGCAAGAAAAATATTCGTGGATTGATGCAAATAGAACTTCCTTGTGGGGTTGGAGTTACGGTGGTTACGCAACGGGAATGGTTTTAGCAAAAGATGTAAATTCCGTTTTTAAATGTGGCATTGCTGTCGCTCCCGTGGTTTCTTGGATTTATTATGGTAATTTCAATCCCCCCCCCCCGCCTCTTAAAAAATTGAAGAAAATAAACCCCGGAAAATATAATAAACTATCATTTTTCCAACAAAAATTTATAAAAAAGCATTTTTTTCTCACAATTTCTTCGCTCGTAACTTTTATTTATTTTTTTCTACACTAATAATTTAATATATTTATACTTATTAGAATTTATTTTATTTTTATTTTACAGTATCTGACATTTTATATTATTTCTCATTTTTTACTTCTATTCTAATTTCTAAATATATTTTTTTTTCATATATTTCTTATTTTACATTTGTTGCCACTTCTTATTTTTCTTGTTTAAAATTTTTAGTCATTTTATATTTTTTTATTTACAAATTAAGTTTCATTAAATCGCAAAATAATAATTACGCATAATGTTTCGTTTGAATAAATTTGTCCAAATAAAGAATAATAATTATAATCTATACCTATTTATAACTAAAAAATTATTAATAATTAATAAAATGAAATTAATTTACAGCTATTTTTGAAGAATTTAATTATAAATACTTGTGAAACGAAATATAATAATAGGGAATTAATGACTTTTTATAGATTCTATTTATACCGAGAGATATATGGGATTGCCCACTGATAATATGGCCGCATACAATGAAAGTGACTTAACAAGATTAGTCGAAGGTATTCGTGGAAAGGATTTTCTTCTTATTCATGGCACTGGTGACGACAACGTTCACTTTCAAAATTCAATGGCATTGGGTAAAGCTCTCGCAATGAAAGATGTTCCCTATCGAGAAGTTGTTTATCCAGACGAAACACACAGTCTTTCTGGTATTTCTTCACATCTCTATCATACGATTGACAAGTTTTTGGAAAAGTGCCTCAAATTAACTTACACTCTGCCCTAGCGTGAATTTAATACTTATAGCTAATTTTATAATATAGAATAAAATAAAAAATAAAATCAAAAAAGTGCCTCAAATTAACTTACACTCTGCCCTAGCGTGAATTTAATACTTATAGCTAATTTTATAATATAGAATAAAATAAAATAAAAATAAAATCAAAAAATAAATATAATTATTAGAGGTGTGCAAAAAGCTCGAAACCCGAAGCTCGAGCGGGTATTTTCGAGCCGAGCCGAGCCTATTCAGTTCGAGCTCGAGCCGAGCTCGGGCCGAGCCGAGCTTTATAAAAAGCTCGAATAATTTCGGGTACTCGAATTTTTCGGGTACCCGAAACTTTCGGGTACCCGAAACTTTCGGGTACTCGAAATTTTCGAGTACTCGATTTGATTCGAGCCCTTGAGAAAATCCAAAATTTTCTACATTAATTTTTAATTAAATTTTTTTTTTTCAAAAAAAAAATTTTTTTAATTTAAAAGCTCGAATTAAATCGAGTACCCGAAATTTTCGAGTACCCGAAACATTCGGGTACCCGAAATATTCGAGTACTCGAGTGAATTCGGGTACCCGAATGTTTCGGGTACTCGAAAATTTCGGGTACCTGATACATCGAGCCCGGCTCGGGCTCGGCTCGGCTCGACTCGAAAAAATTGCGGCCCGGCTCGGCTCGGCTTTTCGAGCTTTTTGCACACCTCTAATAATTATATGAAATGAAACATTGCAGTCAACAATCACTTTGAATCGAGGTAAATGAAAAGAAAAATTAATATATATTATTAGGTAAGAGATAAGATAACATAATTATAATATGTAGATTTATTTTTTATATATTATACACTGAACAGAAAATTTATCAGTATGTGCTTTTTACTTAGGCATAAAATAAAATAAAATAAAATAAAATACCATTCAATTTAATTAGGGGAAAGGCTTGCAGGTTGTCCCACTTGCGTTATTTTTTATTGTAGAAGTGCCATAATTAAAAACGCGACTGATATTGTTGTCAAATGATTAGTTATTACTTTCTATGATCTTTTGGAGCAAAAAGAAGCAACAAAAATGTTCTTATTAAACAAATTCTGAAATTGACTTGTGGAAAAATTAAAAATGCCACTTTCTCATGTGCTAACAAATGAAATATTTTTATGTTACAATTGAAGCGTTTTGTGCAGAAACCGCATAAGTCCATTTTTTTCGAAAATCACTTTTTTATTGAAAATTTATCTTCAAATGAAGCTTTTCAATCTGGTAAAATATTACATAAGTGACTAAACTCTAAACCCTTAAAAAAATAATTAAAATATCATTTTGTGCAGAAACAGCACAAGTCCATGATAAGTTTTATATTTATTTGTGATATTCTTGACGTATTTTAATAATTTATATTAAACAGTTTATATTATAAATAAAAACACTCATGGGAAGCAAAAAGTGACAGTGGTGACTGAATTATTTTAAAATTAGAAAATATTGAAAATTGGTTAAATTTATTCTTAAAACAATTTTATTATTTATAAAATGTTACTAAAAATTATCCAAATTAATTTTAATTTTAATTTTAATTTTATCCAAATTAATAAAATTGAATTTTCGCAAAGTTTTTTGAAAATTCTGAAAAATAAGATTTTTGAAATTTTTAAATTCTGTTGTTTCAAGATAAATGAATTTTTATAAACAAATAATTGAAAATTTTTGAAATAATTGAAATTTCTTAACATTCTATTAAAAATAATTAACTTCTTTTAAAGAATTTTATTTAAAATTTTCTAAAATAATCAAGGGAAGTTAGTCACCGTAATTATAATTTTATTTTTAAAAATTTCTTCGCAATATATATTCAATTATTTTCATAAATAGTAAAACTCATTACAGAATTTCAATTATTTTTAATACAATTTTAATCGAATTCCTCGAAAAATGTAATTATTCTAACAAATTTTATTAAAATTCCTCGAAAGAATTCAATTATTTCTAGAAACTGTAAAAAAATTCTTCTCAAGAATTCAATTATTTCCATAAATAGTAAAATTCTTCAGATTTACTAAATTCTTTTGAATATTATTTAAAAAAAAAATTCTTCACAAGAATTCAATTATTTTCATAAATTTCCATAAAATTCTAAAAAACAATTTAATTATTTTCAAAAGTAATAAAATTCTTCGCAGAAATTGAATTATGATAAATTTTTTTTAAAATTTTCCTCAAAATTTCAATTATCTTTATAAATAATTAAATTGTTCTCCACAATTCAATTATTTTCAAAAAATTTAATAAAATTCTACGCAAACATTTAATTATTTTCATAAATAATAACATTCTTTTAAAAGATTCAATTACTTTTATGAATAGTAAAATTCTTTGCAGAAATCCAAATCTATACATTTTAATAAAATTGAATTAATAAAATTCCCAATTATAATTATAAACAGACAAGATTATTTTAAAAAATTGAAAAAATTCTTTGTTTAATTCAATTTTTTTCTAAATTTTTAATTAAAATTATTAAAAAAAGACATTATTTTCAAAAAAATTAAAGAAATTCGTCAAAAAAGATTAATAAAAACTTTAATAAAAATTTTGGAAGCCATTTGTAAGTTCGAAATCGCAAATAAATTTAAATTTGATGAGAAAAAAACAGGGAAAAATGAGGACAAAGCCAGGAAAAAACCGGGAATTTTGTTGAACAAAAATAGTAGACACCCTGTAAATTTATTGGAGTTGTTCCATATTATTATCAATTTTTCAAGGTGGGTCAACCTGCAAGCCTAAATTTCGAAACGTTAATTTTATAACATTTTTAAAATGTTAAAAATTTTATTTTATTTGATGTAAAAATTTTATTTTTTGCCAATTTAAATTATCTATGGGACAAATATGTAGCTTTTAAGGTCTTCTTTCCGATGGTATGTTCATATAAATTAATTTTTTTTAATAAGTTATGAGCAAAAAAGCTTAGGTGTGGCAACCTGCAAGTCTTTCCCCTATAATTTTATTAGGTATAGTAAATTAAAATTATTATACTTTTGTTATAATTTTATTTTATATTTAAATAAAATAAAATTTTCGTATATTTTTATTTCTATACCAAAGTGTTTTAATTAATTTTAATAAGGGAGGTAATTTTAAATTTTTTGCATTGCCAATAGTTAAATCCATTTGAAATAAGTACCTAATACTAATAAATAATTATAATATCTTATAAATTTGTGAATTTATAAATAAATTAATAATTATAAATTATAATTAGACAGAAGAAGAAGAAGAAAAAGAGGCTGAGAGGGTTTTTTTGAATACCGAAACATTAATTAACAATTAAAAATACATTTTAGGCCATGTTTATTGGTTCGAGTTGGTAGGATACATCAAGTTACAATCATTCTCTATAATGCAATTTTGGTTTTGTTTGAATGACTTTTTCTCTGGACATGCACTTACAGGATATTTCTGTTTGCTTTTTAAGAAACATGTCTATATATTATGTCGTTCAAACATATTCCCAATGATTGATTTTCTTAAGGCGTACACATTTTTATTTATTTTTTTTTTAATTCTACTACAATTTTTCAATAATGTAGACGAAATATTAAAAATGTTCTATAATGATTTAATGAAAGACGTCAGTTCTCATTTTTGAATTAAAGGCGTTTAATATCATTTTATGCTCTTCTTTTATTATTACACTAATTTTAACTTTTTTTTCTGTGAAAAATCTCTATGTGCCGCTCTCTGTTTTTTTCCGACAATCTACTTCTAAGTTTTTTTTTTGTTATTATTGAAATTTTCAGAACATTGAGAAAAATACTTTTCCTTATTTTGCGACAGAGAACATTTTATTTTGCTTTTATTTGGTATTTCTGTAGAAATAAAATCTTCACTTCTTCATTTTTCAATTTTACTTCCTTCGGTTCAATTTCTATTTCATACTTTAATTAAATTGTATTTTCTACCAAAGCATCATTTTTTATTTTTGTAAAAAATGTCTTTTTCAAGCTGGGAATAATTACATTCTCATTATTTTTAAACTGTTTCAACAAACTTTTCCAATTCAAGACAATAGTGAACTTTATCATGAAAATTAATGACAAATTATTTCTTTTCCTAACGATTGTAATTAACAATAAGAAAATTACAAAGAAAAAAAATTTCTTTTGAGAAAATTTGCGTAGACATTAGATAAAAATATGCATATTTCGATATATATATTTTTTTGTTATGAATATTTTCTATAGTGAATAATTGTTTTTAATTGTGCATATAATAAAACTCAAGATTGATATTTTTAGACAATTTCACAAAGTGTCGATTTACAATATAAGAAACAGTCAATTATTGTAATGCAATTACAATATATAATAAAGTATAATAATAATTCGGAAAAATTTGGAAAATTATTTCAAAATATATAGGTAATACAAAATACATAGATAACACTTTCTCGTATTTTGAAAAATACGTATAATTAACTCTCAGTCTTTGATTATGTTTTTCTGAGTCACATTGTATTTTATTTATTATTATAATTATGATTGTGTTTCATAAAATAATTAATATTTCATGAATCAATAAATAAACAAAAAGGAAAATATTGTAATATATTATGTTTTGTAAAATTCGTAACGTATGAATGAGATGTAAATAATTTGTAAAAAAGTAAAAAAAAAGGAAAGAGGAAATTAAGCATTTTTTGCGATAATAAAATTTTTTAAAATACATTTTTTTAATGAGAATAAATTCGAATTTTTTTCTTATTTTTTTGTTTGCTTTTATCAATATATATATATATTTATTGCACGTGCTCTACTTTCTATAGGTTGCTCTTACAATAATTTTACTATTTACAACAGCAATGTCGCTTTAGATGAGCTGCATTACACTTTTCACAAAACTTCATTTTTCTGGTTAATGACTAATTTCATTATACATGTTTTTCAAAGGCTGTATAATAATTTATTTTGTGAGGAATGCATTTTTATTTTAACGGTAGTATTGAATTTGATTCAAATGCAAATTTTTTGAATCACATATACATTTCTAAATGGAGTTTCATTTATTGTGGCATGTTTATTTTCCTTTATTTTTTTTATTACAATAATATTTCATAGAATATTCAACTTCTACTAATTTGTAAATTTTATTCGCAAACTAAAAAAATAAATAAAAACTATTTTACCTTTTTTTCGTTTGTATTTGTTTTTTTTATTTTTTGTTTTTTATAAATTAATAATATAACTGAATGAATTTTCAAAAATAAAAAAGAAATTACGATTTTATTAATTGACTGATGAATCTTTTGATTGTTTTGTAATTTTTTTTTAGTATTAAAAAAGTAGTCATTTTACAGTTAATAAATAATAATTTAATTAACAGTCTAATTTATTTATTAAATTATTAATTAACTGTTGATTATTTCTGTTATTATAATAAAGAATATTCTGAATATTAACTATTATTGATTAACTAAATCGATTAATATATTAACAATATTGTTAATTATATGTCATTATATAATTATACAATTGTATACTATAAAAATTAATATCGCGACAGTATTAATTAATTAATTAATTAATTATGTAATTGATTACATTGCTAATAATATTTAATATTATTGAATATTAATTAATAGAATTATTAAATATTAATTATTATCATTGAAATAATAATTAATATTAAAGAATATTAATTAATATGATTAAATATCAATTAATATTAATGACTATCAATTAATATTATTAAATATTAATGAAAAAACAACAATAATAACGCAATTAATTGCATTATTAAAAACACGATTAAATTCACAGATAAGTGAATTAATTGATTGACAATTTAATCGATTAACGAACTGATTGCTTTGATTGATTAATTAAAGTAGTTATGGTAAAGTGACTATGTCAGTTTATAATAGATTTCTGTCAAATATTGTTATCTTATAACAATAGAGATTGAAAATGATTAATTAAAATGCGTACAATATCATTTTTTTTATTATAATAATAAAAATATCGTCTTTTAAATCGGATTGTTGTTTTCTTTTTTTTCTCTCTTGTTTTTGCATAGAAACATAGAAAATTAGACACGTTCAAATTACATGATGAATATTTTCTTACAATTAGTAAATAACAGTACAATGTGCGCTGGGACAATTTACAATATACGTTAACACACGTATCTCGTCGATTCAATATTGACGATTACAATCCATTGATTATATACTTTCATATGTTTCGAGACAGATTCCCTCCGAGAATCAGGAATTAATTAAGTAGAGTGTAGATAATTTAAAAAATTGAAAAACAAAAGTTCAAAATCAGGAAAAAAATTTCTTTTTTTAATTTTGACTTTTTCTTGTAATTATTTTCTTTCTCTTCTTTCGTTATACAATGCAAAAAATATATATTTCTCAAAATTTTGAGAGAAAATTTCTATATAATTGCAAAGCAAAAGAAGAATTTTATTTTGGATTATAAATATTATAATATAGGTAATAATAATTTTATAATAATAGAAAAGTAAAATTGTAATAATTATAATAGTAAGAATAGTAAAAATAAAAATAAAAAAAATAATATTAATATAATAGGGGAACATAGTCTAGGTCGGCCACCTTTTTGACTTTTGTTTATAACTTTTTTTTAAAAATGAATTTGGACAATTGAAGTATATGGTTGGAAAGTCCTGTTTAATAGGAACATTTTTTCTGTACAAAGTAAATTGACAGGTTTAAAAATGAAAAAGTTATAAAGATTTAAAAAAAAAAAAATTTGTAGTCCAGGTTGGCCATTACAGTCAAGGTCGGCCATGTTTAAAATTCAAAGGGCATTAATCGTTAAAAAAAAAAATAACATGTTTGGAGTTACGGAAAATTGATTCTTTATTGTTTACAGCTTGTAACTTAATGAAATAATAAAATAATAAAAATAAACAATATAAAAAAGTAAATATAAATAAAAAAAAATTTTGCACTAAAATATTAATAAAATTAAATAAAAATATTAATAAGATGATCAATTATATTATGAGTTATACAGAATTGCAGTTTTTGCAAATGAAGTAGCTCGTCCTCAACTTTGCGCATTTTAAACACATAGTGGCCGACCTTGACAGTAAGTAACATTACCGAATTGTTGTAACCATAAAGAAATACGTTTCGGGATTCGATTTTTTACTTTGTTTTCCTTTCAACCATGAGTCCCACAAATTTTCTGCATACTTGCCTTGACGATTCAATTTGTTTTTTATCTTTTATTAATGGTTTTTCACATTATGCACAAAACTTTTTTTGAGCTTTTTTTGTACCGACGTCACAGAAAACACAATTTTCGATTTTCCGAAAATGTAATTGAACAAAAAGTTAGGTTTCACTAAGACAAGCTTCGACAAAAATGCGCGTAGGTGGCGCTAGTGAACTTGACAAAAAAACGCGAGTGGCCTACCTAGACAGTAGGCCAACCTTGACTACATTCCCCTAATAGTAATCTTATGCACTGTAAATTATTTGAAAAAAATAACTAAAATTAGTCGCAATAAAAGCCGAAGTAAAAATTACTCTATAATATGTACAACATCGAAAAATTGTAATCTCGTTTTTTTTAATCTCGTTAATGGTGAATAATTTAATTTTTACATTGTTAAATAATTAGCACCTTTTAAGTCAAGGGTCTTTATTTTTACTATCACAAGGAAGCAAAATATTTACGAAATATTTGGATTTAATTAAAAAATTCCTTACTTTGAACAATTGAAATTTTTTTTTTCACCACATTTTTTCTAGATATTTAAAAAATAATTAGGAAATACATTTTTTTCACCTATTATAGAAATTAATAAACATAATTAACATTAATTTTCTTCTGTATTAGATAAATATATTTTTCGAAATTTTTGAATTTATATTTAAAATTTTTTCAATTATAGTATCTCTCTAAATTTGAATTAGTAAAATTTTAACTAATTTCAATTAGTGACAGAATTTTTGATTGTAAATTAGTAAAAATTTTTAATAATAGATAAATAATAATTTCTACTACTTAATTATTAAAAAAAAGTAATTTCACTAATTACTAATAAATAGTAATTTCTACAATTTTATTAGTAAAATTTACTGATTCAAAAACAAAAAGTCAGTCACTAATTCAAATTAATAAAAATTTTTACTAATTCAAATTTAGAGGGTAAAATAAATTCTATCAAAAGTATTCAATATAAAATTTTAATTTTAACGTATACGGGTTTTTTATGAAGAAAATTAATTATTATAATTAATAATTATAATGATTATACTTGATGATTATAATAATTATAATTGATAATTGTAATAATTTTTTTCTTAAACAAGAAAATAATGGAATAAAGAAATAAAAAAATAATGAAATAAAGAAAGAGAAAGAAGTAAAATATTTAAAAAATTATTATTTTAATTCATGACAATTACTATTGATTGCAATAATAATTGAGTAATTAATAATAAAAAGTATTACAATTGCAATTATTTGTAGAGAAAAATAATTTATTCCATTTTCGGAATAATTTTTTCCTTTTTTTTGCGCAAAAAATACGAAAGATAATCTTGTCCTGTTTTTAAATTTTTCATACCTTTTTTTTGTTTCAATTTTTATTCGACTCTTGCTCAGTGTAATATTGCTTTGACAAAATTCTAGTACTATGTTATATATATTTTATATACCAGTTACATAGGCACTGGGCATTAGATCACATTTAACACACAATTATAATTACAATTCTTGTTGTTTGTGACTAAAATATTTTTCTTTCGGCTTTATTTTTTTGCCGAGTATTATGTTTTTTTCTCGTCATCGGAGAAATTCTGCTTGACTACAAAGTTCATAAAATTTTTTTTTTTAATTTATCCAAGAAAATCTCGTTATTTTTTTTCTATTGTTCTTACACAATAAGTATACAAATATAGTTTTGGAACCCTTTTTTGCATTTATTAGATTAGAAAAAGGGTCGCACATATAATTTCACAATTTGCAAATCGATTCGATTTTCTCCGCTCTTGCAAAATACAAATTTTTTGTAGTTTTTTTTAGTTATTATATAAACATATATACACATATATGTGTATAATAATTAAAAAAGCACAAACAGTTAATTTTTCAGGGATCTGAATTTTCCTATAAATGACTTTTTTCCTTTTTTATAATAAAATACAAATTAAATTAAAACTACAATTTTAATGGATTTTAAAATATTGTAGTGATGAGAGTAATAATTTTGAAAAAAAATTCTGTTAAAAAAATAAGTATTTGAAAGGAAAATATGAAAATTGTTTATGAAAATAGGCTTAGTTTACATTTGGGTTTTAAGTGGAATTTGCATGAAGTTAAAATTCCAATTGTTTTTGGCTCATCATTTTCAATATAATATAAATTTCTCTTTACATTCCTCTGTATTAAGAAAATATTTCAATTATTTCAGGGAATAAAGTTTTTGTATATGTGTATTGGAATAATTAAATTTATGATAAATTAATTATCAGATTAAATATTCGTCGAAAATATAGAATATTTTTTTCTTTTCTAGATAGTTTGAAATTTAACGTAAATTGAAAAATAAAAATAAACTGGAAATTTTTTTAAAAATATATTTCTTCGGAAGAAAATATTAATTTTGCCAAAAGATCCCTGATAGGACTAATATTGAGTTTATAGCATTCCACTTTTGTTTCATTCATTTCGTACAAGTAAAAATGCTTTTAAAAGGGAAGAAATGCATTTTTCTTCGGTATACTTCTCCTTCACTTCATTTTCAAACTGCTTTAATGTTTCTTTTCTCATGACAAGATGATGAAAAGAATTTTTATTCTTTCTGTATATTTAAAGCATTTACATGAAAATTGCTTTAATTTTTTTTTCAATTTATTGAAGATTAATTTGCAATTTCGTCGAGTCATCGTGAAAATTGCTGCTTAGATTGAGTAAAATTCTGTCAAACGAGAGAGATAGAGAGAGAGAGAGATGTTGGTCGCTCGAAATTTCACCTTACAGGAGAGAACAGGCTGTACCGTGCATTACTTCTGAGATGAACATTGGAGTTCCGGCTCCTAATCCACCGTCAGTTCCTTGATAGCCATCCTTTTCGAAATCGCAATCAAAGTAACGACTCTGCAAACAATTAGACGATGTAATAACTCTCTTATGTTCACGGTTTACTTTGCCCGGTCAACTGTGTTACTTATCAGCATTGGCAAAGCGCGCAATTAGGGGATTCGTTTGGCGGCGAGGGCAAAACTATTTCGCCAAGTATTATGTTCTCCCGCATGCATTGAATGAAGATAAGAACATGTGTACTCCCCAAAACTTGTAGCAGATGCACAATTGAGGAGAATAATTAATGGGCTTTCGGATGAAATTTCAAACTGTGTATTATCCCAATGGGAAATTTACAACTGGCGGAATACTGCGCCAGTATTGTCAGTACTGGCAGCTACGTTCACAGGTAGCACTGGCATAACGCTGTCTAGTGCTGGCATAACCCCTCTGATTATAGGCAAAATAATAATAAATATTTTTAACCTAAAAAAGTGATGTCAAAGTTGACTATTTTTGTAAAAATTTGTTTTTTTTTCACTATCCCACGATTATTAGTACCATATTATATATGGGAGACACGTTTTCTTGCATATCTTTAAACGCTTTTTCTGAATCTGCAATTGTTTTTAAAAAATTCAAAAAGGCTGAACCAATATGACGGAAGTTTTTTTTGGGTCGCTGATTACTTGATTACTAATATGTAGTCAGTTTTTAAAAATACAAAATGGCCGATCCAACATGCAGGACAATTTTTTTTTTAAATCAATTGGATACACTTGGAAATTGTTTCTAGGGGATTTTTCGGTTCACTAGTTACGAATATGTTGTCAGTTTTAAAAAAATACAAAATGTCCGACCCAATATGGAGGACATTTCTTCTACAAGTTAATGGCTTTCACTTAAAAATTGTTTCTAGAGGGTTGTTTATTAGGGTTGTTTATTACAAATTTATAGTTTGAATTGAAATTTTTAAGTTATGTAATGTAAATATTTTTTATAAGAATAAACGACCCAAAAAAAACCGACTGGAAACAATTTTCGAATGAAAGCTGCCAACATATTCGTAATCATCGACCAAAAAACACATAGTCATAGTCATCTTTGACATTACTTTTTTAGGGTAAAAATCAGTTTTAATTATTAATTATTATTTTTTCTATAATCGGAAGGGATTAAACAACAATAATGTCCAGAAGGTTTTATCTTTTTAAATGCTTCCAATCAAAAGTTCTTTAATTTTGGATCAACTTTTGGACTCAAAAAGACTAGAACATTTTTTGACGCAATTTTTTTTTTTGATGAATTCGAATCCGTTGTTAGATTTTCTTTAGCAAAGCAAATTTTAATTTTCCAGAAATTTTCAAGAACCAATGAAATCACGAACCAAAAGAGATAAGTTAACATCGTATAATCTTAAAATATCAGTATATGCAGAATCCTGAAAATTCTGTTTCCTGAGATTACATGTAATTATGGGAGTTTAATTAGGAGTTTATGCAAGAGACATGTTTTGACTTTGTTTATTAAGCAAACGCCTCTAACCACAGTTGGATCGTAGAAGGATAAAAGCACCTGCTAATTAACTTCTATGATTTATTTTTTTTAAAGTAAAATACATAATTATATTTTTTTCCCTTCGTCTATCTTAATTTCCAGCATTATTATAAAGATACTGTATAGTGTGGAATTTAGTTTACATTTCATATCTATCTATTCTATTTAATTCGTCAATAATTATCCAATTTAAAAAAATTTCGATTTAAAATTATGTCAAACTTTTATACAAAGAAAAAAGTTTTTTTAATAGTTTTATTCTTTTGGACTTACCTGACAATCAAAACATCTGCAGTGATCGCTCATTTTACAAGTGAGACCCCATTGTTTAGCAACTGCTTTATAAAGTTCCTTGCTGGATTTGTGCAAAATCTCTGGTCCCAATACAGCTTCTGTTTCACTAAATCCTCGATCTAAAGTTTGGTCTATTTCAGAGAGTATTTGTCCATCCTGGACATCTGATATTACACCCTCTTCATATACAGTTGACGCTGACCTCTCAAGTCTTGTCTTTACAAAAAAACGAAAAAAAGTGAAAAAGTAAATACCTATATATTTAAAAAAAATTATACAATTATTATAATTTGAAAAATTAATAATTTTTTCTTAAACAGAGTAATTTTCACATTGACTTTAACATTTTAGACAAAAAATTCAATAAGTAATAATCGTATAAGTAGTAAAAGAATGTTTCTGTCAGACGAGACTTTTCAAATTTTTGCAATATTTACGTTTCTATGACACTAGGGAATTATCCTCAGACTATAAAAATTATAATTTTATAATTAGTATTATAATCAAATGGAACTTTTATAATTATTGTAACTTATTTCCCAGTAGTACAATTACGTTTAAGTCAGACATTGTTATTATTTGTTGAAAACTTAATACCAATGAATTCAGTTAAACAACTAAGTTATCATTATAATTATTATTATTATTAATATTATAGAGTTAGGAGCAAGTGTAGTGAAAGACAAGTTACGAAGAACAGTATAAGTAGTACAATAGATGTTCAGTCAGCCACAATGATTAAAATTGTCAAAATGTATATATGCTGGTAGAAAATTAGCACTTCAATCAAACAAACTTTTTATTAACTTTAAAAATATTAAATAATATTATATAAAGTTTAATATCAGTAGTAAAAGCAATTTTTAGTACGACATATAATTTAATTAGCAAATAAACAAGTTTCCAGTTATAAAATACATGATATAGATAAAGAAAAGCTGTTTTAGTCAGACAAAATTATTATCAGTTATAAAATACTGTTTTAGTCAGCCTAAATTATCAAAATTTGATACGTGCTTAAATCTGTAGTGTATAACTTATTTAGCCAAATCATATGGTTTAAGTTTGCTTAATTCCATATTAATAAGTGTACAATAAAAATTGTTTACTGTGGTCGAAGTGACAAAGCATAATGTTTAGGTAGAAAAACGTATTTGAGATTAATGTTAACATTAATATCAGTTGCTAAAATTCTCGAAATATTGTATAACATAATTTTATTTGGACAAAATTGTTACATTTCGCTTTTTTAAATCATTAGTGCACATGTTTTATAGTGAGACCAAAGTGTTTAAATTCTATTAATTATTTTTTTAATCTTAAAATAAACATTTTTTACAGTTTCAATGAGGAAAAACTCATATTTAAACAGAGAAAGTTGTTTTGAATATTGGAAAAATATTCGGATCATTAGTATAACATTATTCCATCAGTTGGACAAAATGATTAATCGTTAAATATGTAAGTCAGTAGTGTAAAATTGTTTGAATCAAACCAAGTTTTTTACTATTTTAAAATTTCTTTTATAAAATAAATATGGTTTACTATAAGTATAGAAATATAATAAGTCAATGTAGAAATACAAATATTTAGTTAGACAAAATGCATAATATAAATTAGAAAAATATTAGCAACAATAGTATAGTACTATTTTTGTCAGACAGCATTCTGTCTTGAAAAAATGGAGTAAATTAATATGTAAATCAGTGGTGTAAAATTGTTTTAGGTAGACAATGTGGGTAAAATTAGAGGAATATTTAAGTCAGTGTATAGTGTCATAAAAAGTTGTGGGGTATTATTTTCACGACAATTATGTATCAGTAGTATTAAACCGTTATAGTCAGACCAAATGGTTTGAATTCTGTTAATTCAGTTATAAATATATGATAATAAATGCTGGAAACTGTGATTTAAGTAGAAATAGTAATATTTAGTTAGACAAACTGTCGAACTTAATGTAAATGTTAATATGTCAGTAGAATAATTTAATTGTAGTCAGACCAAATTGACACTAATGAAAATAGAATTATCTCAGTAGTAATATTTGAGTTTAGTCGGTTAAAATTGGTTAAATATATAAATAAGTAGTATTTAAGTATTTTAGTTAGACCAAATGGTTTGAATTCTGATAATTCACAAATAAATATTATAATAAATGCTGCAAAGTGTGTCTTAAGTATAGAAAAGGCAAAATTTAGTCACACAAACTGTCTAAACTAATTATTTTAGTCGTACCAACTGTTAAAAATTTTACTAATTCCCTTATAAATGCTAAAATAAGAATTTTTAAAATTTTATTTTAAAAAGAATTTTTTAAAATAAGAATTGTTTACTATGGACTAAGTAGAAATACAAGTGTTTAGTCAGACAAAATATTTACTTTAACAGGAATAATATTATCGCAGTAGTAAGATACGAGTTTAGTCAGCCAATGTGGTTAAAATTTGGTAAATATATATTATTAAGTAGTAGTATAGTACTTTAGTCAGACCAAATGGTTAAATTTCTACTAATTCAGTAATAAATTTTATAATAAATGCTGCAAAGTGTGATTTAAGTAGAGAAGGAAATATTTAGTCAGACAAACTATCTAATGTAATGCAAATATTAATATTGTAGTATAGTATAACTGAGTTGTAGTTGGAAAAAATGTTACATTTAGTATAATACTATTTTAATTATATAGAGAAAATCGATTAGTCGATAAATATATGTGAGTCAGTAGTGTAAAATTATTTTAGTAGTACTAACTGTTAAAAATTTTACTGATTCCCTTATAAATGCTAAAATAAATATTGTTTACCATGTTTTGAGTAGAAATACAATTAATCCAAAAATTGATTAATTTATAATTTTTTTGGGTGTTAATTTAAACTGCAACGTTTTTTAATACCTCTTAATTTACTGTGGTAAAACTGTGTCAGCCAGACCAAATTGTTGAAATTCTGTTAATTTAAGGGTAATTTGACTATAAATATAAAATGTTGAATACTCAAAGTAAGAGTGAAAGTGCAATGAAATGCAAAGCATCAGTGACAAGGTCAGTGTTAGTCAGACAAATTTGTTAAAATTATCGCAATTCTAGCACAAGTTAATTGTACATCGTAAATGTGAACAACAAACAGAGATCAGCCTGTTTTGGGAGTCAAAGGAGGGTCTAATTTTAAAAAATTGTATTCAAATCAGACCCTACTTTACGACTACATTTTCAGAGTCCAAGTAGGATTTAAATTTCGACTCGGGAAAATACGCAGTTTTACGAGGAGCAATAAAACAGATTTAAATTTAATAAATTAATTTTATAAATAAAAAAATTAAGACAGATTATAATTTAATAAATTGATTTTATAAATGAAAAAGAAATTAAAGCTTATTTAAAGTAATAAATTAATTTAATAAAAAAAAAGAAATTAAAACAGATATTTCAAAGAAAAAAACGAAAATTTCCCTTTCATAGTATCCACAGAGCACACAGACTACAAATATTATTCTATTAATTCAATAAATATCGCATCTAATAGTTATTTAACGACAAATTTATCAAGCTAAACCGATAGTATTAATTTGGTTGCTTGAGCGTGTCATTTAGCAGTTGCATAATTAACCGTGCTAATTAATTGGTGTCTAACTGGTATCAGAATCTTGTGTTTAGGACCAACTCGAAGGTATTGTTTCGTCCTTTTGTCAGGCCGATTGGCCATGCATTACGGTAAATTGCATGCGTACCTAATAAAGCGACTAGTGTTTGAATGCCCTTGTGCACAAGGGAGACTGCGAGAGAGAGAGAGGGGGGGGGGGAGAGTATGTTTTAGTAGACCGTATAATGAAGTGATTTGATTTTATAACGGTTTCACTACTATACACATATGTATATATGTATATACAGTGATAACGGGACGTTTGCGCAAGTCCTTTGAAATTGTCACTATATAGTAAAACCGTTATTATTTACGCAGGACAAAATCACAAAGAGAAAATTTTATTGACTTTAAATTCATTGAAATGAAAACAGAGATGGACATTAATGGCAATATAATGATTATGTCCTCGGTGTTCAATCGTTAATTAAACCATTTTGGACTTTAATAAATGAACTTTAATTATGCATATATAATTAATTTACATACAAAAAAATGTAGATATTCACTAAATTGAACATTTGTATTCAATATTCTGTTTTAATTTATCTCAACGGAATATTTTTTTCTCTCTTTTTTTCCTTTTCTCTTTAGCGTTTATCCTTTATATTTTTTGGTTTTCGTCGAAAAAAGCAAATTTTATATGCACATTTTTGAAATAAAGTAAATTTTAAATTATTTATTTTAGTTTTAAGTAGAAACAATAATTATTAGTCAGGCATATTGGTTTCAATTAAAAAAATACATAATATAAATAAATAAAATAATAAAAATATGTTTTAGTTAGATCAAATGGTTAATGTATCATTAGATTTTTTATTATAAATTATAAAATGTATGTTATTAACTGTGGTAGAAAAAAGTAGAAAAAATAATATTTATTCAGACAATAAATTGCTTAGAAAAATAAAAAAAAAAAATATTGAAAAAATATATGTATCAGTAGAATAATTCAACTTTATTAAAAAAAATATTATTGAAGTTTGATAAATATGTAAATCAGTAGTGTAAAACTATTTGAAATTAGAGCAAACAGTTAAAATACAATTAATTTCTTTATGAACAGTACAATAAATGTCCCTCACTAAGGTTCAAGTAGAAAATATTCTATTTAGTCAGGCAAAGTTGTTAAAATATTGGAAACATTAGTGTCAGTAATATTAAACCGTTTAAGTCAGACCAAATAGTTTGAAATCTGTTAATTCAGTTATAAATATGATAATAAATGCTGGAAACTGTGATTTAAGTAGAAATAGTAATATTTAGTTAGACAAACTGTCGAACCTAATGTAAATGTTAATATGGCAGTAGAATAATTCAATTGTAGTCAGATCAAATAGACACTAATGAAAATAATATTATCACAGTAGTAATATACGAGTTTAGTCAGACAAAGTGGTTAAAATTTGTTAAATATAAAAATTGGTAATAATTATTATTTAAATTACTCCAAATAATTCAATCTCTACTATTTCTTTTAAGTAAAGTAAAATATATGTCATTCACTGTGGTTCAATTAGAAAAAATTACAGTCGATAAACAATCCTTCCTCTATGAGGAAGCAATATGCGAGTTAGCAGTGTAAAATTATTTCAGTCATATCAAGTGTCTAAGTGTCTAAGTAAAAATACAAGAGTTTATTCAGTCTGTGAAAATCTGTGAAAAGATACTGTCGGCGCAGAGATCGATAACAACGCGTATCATCTCTGCATATAAGACGGTATCTACGAGTGCTGTGCAGGTCCTTGCAAGTGTCCCGCCAGCAGATCTCTTGGCGAGGGAAAGGGAAGAAATGTTTCTCTTTTCTAAAGAAAGCAGTTCCTGGGATGAGGAATTAAGACCAAGCAAGGGCCTGATCCGCAAAGAAGCGAGGCACAGGCTCATAGAAAGATGGCAGGAAAGATGGGATGGTGAGGGAAAAGGTCGATGGACCTATCGCCTTATCCCGGCACTCGCCACCTGGATAAATAGGAAACACGGTCAGGTTTCCTATTATTTGACTCAGGCGCTCACAGGTCACGGGTGTTTTAACTCGTACCTGTGTCGCTTTAAATTACGCGAGAACGAGGTGTGTGCATATTGCCAGTTCCCTGAGGACAACGCGGAGCACACCCTCTTCTCATGCAGAAAGTGGGACTTGGAGAGGCGGGCCATGTTAGAAGCTGTAAACAGTCAAGTTACACCGGAGAACATGGTATCGCTGATGACCCAGTCAGAAGAGAATTGTCGGCAAGTCGAGAACTTCATAATCTCGGTTATGTCGAGGAAGGATCTCGACGGCTGCCAAAAAGCGTAATTTAAACAGCTTTTAATTTGTTTTTTTTTTTTTTTTATTAATTTATTTTGTGATTTATTTGTCCTTATACATTTTTTAATTGTTTGTGTTTTTTATTCATCTTTGTACAGTTTTAGGTTTTCAATATTTTATACGCGTTTATTTTTATTTTTTTTTATATATCCGTTTATAATTTTATCTTTTGACTTTTTAAACTTCTTAAAATTTTTGTTTTTTATTGTTGTTGTGCTGTTAATTCCGCTTTTATATTGAAATAGTTTTAAATTTTTTAACTATTGACGCAGGAGAACCGCAGACACAGAACAAAGTCGCAGCAGCGATAGAGTTGGAGCGCCTCCCTCGAAGGCTAAAGTCTTACGACAGTTCCGAGGGAGGGTAAAGGGCTCCAAAAGAAGGGTTACGGGTTTTAGTGGGTCGGGCTGGTAGTAGGTCGCCAGTTTATTAAATTTATTATAACATTTATTTATTTATCCTTTTTTTAAATTCCCTTTTTTTTATTTATTTTACCAACCCCACATAACCTTGGAGTGCGGAATCCAAGGTATCTGTAAACAGATTTCCCAAAATTCCCTAAGCAAAAAAAAAAAAAAAAAAAAAAAAAAAAATAGTAGTTAAGTATTTTAAAAAGACCAAAGGGTTTAAATTATTCTACTAACTCTTTTGAAAATAGTAAAAGAAATTGTAAATGAGGTCTAAGTAGAAAAAGTAATATTTTGTCAGACGAAATGGTTATATTTTTATGAATATTAAAATCTGCAGTATATCATTTTTTAGTCAGATGAATGGTTAAGGATTTAACTATTTTTTGTTCTTCCATGCAATCTTATTCATTAGATAAGAATATGTAAGTGTTTCAAATATAATAATAGTTTTAATGATAGAATTAATTTTTTTAGCCAGATCAAATAGTCGTATTATACTAATTTCGTTATTAATAGTAAAATACATGTTGTAAATCTCTAGTGTAAAATTAGTAACAAAATGGTTAGAAATGTAGAAATATTTAAGTCAGTAATTAAAGGAAATGAATTTATCATTCGGTAATTAAATATTAAAGGTGAAAGAAGTTAACAATTTTTCTGAATCGTGGGCTTGTATCCCACCATGCTACCGTTTTTTCTGAGTTCTTTGATAATTTTGAAATTATTAATTAATTTTGAAAATATTTTTCAGATTAAGCAGGTTTCTGTATTAGGGCAGCTGTACTGTCTATTCATATGAAATACATGAGCTTATATTAAGAGATTTATTTGTGAGATTGTTTCGGAAAAATTGTTAACTTCTTTCACCTTTAATTTAAGTCAGTAAGTTGATTTTTGTCAGACCCAATAGTTAAAAAATTTGTAATAATTTGATAACATTTTATTAAATTTGTACGTTTTTAAAATCAAACGTAGGTACATTTTAAATATTGTGTTTATAAAATCGAAAAAATATAAACGATTCTTGAAGTTTGTGCCAAAAAGAGGAAAATTTTCAATTTTATTTATAAAAATTTCAAATAGAAAAATTTAAAGAGAATTTTTTCAATTGATCATAAAATTTGTAAACTCTTCAAATACGAAAATATCAAGAGATTTTAATTTTTCTCTTCGGTGTTTGGACATTTTCCAAAAGAATAAATAGCGAAAAAATAGTGAGAGAGAGAGAGAGAGAGAGAGAGAGAGAGAGAGAGAGAGAGAGAGAGAGAGAGCATTGAGATTGGCAAGTTATTCCAACTGAAATTACATTTACGCTCTGTGAGAAATTATTACAAGATTGAAAATTTCTAGGCAAGAAAAAAATGACCATTTTGACAAATTTTATTCGTTTCAGATCTTTTTTGAGTGATTAAAATAATATTTACTTCGTTCTCTTTCGTTATATTTTTTCCTTATTTTTTTGAAAGTTATATTTTTAGTTCACCTACATTTTAATCTTTTATTATAGAAAATATTTAAAATTGCAAACATTTTATAATGCTAAATCGAGATCAAACGAAACTTAAGGATTTAAGAAGAGAAAGATGAAGACAAACTCGAAAAGAAAAGAAAATTTAAAATAGAAACTTATTCAAATTTCACAACTGTTACCTTTGTCATGCAAATAATATATGCGAAGCGAGTAAATTTCAAGTTTCAATTTTTCATATTATTTCAATAAGACAGGTAAAACATGATAACATACATAAATCTTTCAGTTTTCATTGTTTTGAGATAGGAAAAATAAAAAGCAAAAATTGTAATTCATATAATAGTTTGTAAAGAAATTATTAAGAAAAGTTGCATTTGATAAATTTTGATCGATACTAATCAAAATTTCCTCAAGTGAATTTAATTCTTTTTCTGAGAAAATTTTCAGTGATTTTAGTAATTAGTTGATTCAAAATTTAATAAAAAAAAACAAGAATATTTTTTTTATCTATACTAAACCTAACAATTCTAAAGATATCAAGAAAAATATTTGTTTTTCATAATACAAATTTTGCTTTTTCTTAAAATTAAAATTAGATTAAGCAAATTTTTTAAAATAATTAAAATTTAATTTTGAATATATAAAAATTCATTGATAAAAACATTTATAATGAAAAAATTTTCAATGATTTTAATAATTAGTTGAATCAAAATTTTATGATAAAACTTGTAACAATAAGAATAATTTTGTGATTGACAATAATTATTTTTGACTAACTAAATTACCTAATAAACATCATATAAATTTCACTAAAAGAAATTCTTTTTCAAAATACAAATTTATAGTTATCAAATTTAATTTAGTATTATAAAAAATTTTATTCATTTAATTTGATTAAAATTTTTTCATTATCTAAAATCGAAATTTTATTTTATAAAATTCGTAACAAAAGTAATATAATTTTTTAATTCATTAAACCAAATTGATTTTTTGTAATTTTTATAATGAATTTTAAAAGCATGTTGTAATTACCTCCTCGAGAACGTGTTCATAGGATGGTGGCGGTGAATATGGTATTGTTGAATTTTGCGAAACAATGCTACTGGCTCCGGTGTTTTGCAATTCCGAAAATCCCTCCGAATCTGTCGACATATTTGGAAGCGTGTGTGGATCATCAGATTCAACACTACTGCTACTACTTCCCCCACTTCTTGATTTTCCCATCTTGGAAAAGCGAAGCTTAAACGGCGCCAGTTTGATATCTTTATTTTCACCTGGCACCTGAAAAAATACTGAAAAAACAAAATTTTTTAAACATTTTATTCCACGAAGTAAGAAATTTTTTTTTTTTTTTTGAGGTCAAACGAAATTTTATTTATTTGTTATCATTATTATTATTGTTTATTATTATTATTTATCGAAGATTATCGAAAATCATTCATGTTACACTCAGTAAAAATGTATTTCATTAAAAAAGGAACTAATTAGAAGCGTCTTTATCATTATTTTTCTTTTGTTTTTAATGTCGAGTTTAATTAAATTTAGAAAATCGATAAATTCAAGTATTCGATGCAAATAGGGACAAGAGTATGTGCGTATTCATATCTTAATATTAATATTCTATAATAATTCACCTCCAATATTTATAAAATTTTCTATAAAATTCAACCTCATCTTTCAGTAGATTTCAATTCCATTTATTAAAATATTATGTATACCTATTAAATATTAATTTTACAACAACAATTTTCAACTACAATTTTTCCATTTTTCCTTTATCCCCTTGTTGCTTAATATACTATTTTCCCTCTCATAATTTTTTTAGTATTAATAATAAATATAAAATTATAAAGGAAAATAAAATAATAATTAATAACGTAATAAATTGAAAATAAATAAAATTATTTATAAATTGGTCAGAACAGTTTCGTGACCTTGAGAAGATGTGTGTTAATAGAACAAGTTATCCTGCAATGCTATACACCTGTATACATATATAGGTCAAATACACGAAATTGTAAAAAAAATTTTTTTTCAACTTCCTTTCTTTGGAAACGCATATTTTATCAATTATTTGAATCTAATTTGAAGAATTTTCCAGTTACATCTACACACAGGTATCATTTGCCCGGAGACAGTGTCGTTGTCGTGGAAACGCATCGAATTCATCTGCACATCGACCTAGTGACCGAGTTTCCAACTAGCGACTGTCGTTTCTAGTTCTCTCGTGTGTTGCCTCTGAACCCAATCGCGATATTGTCACATTAAATTTCAGCTACATTATTGCAATTTTATTCAAAGTATATATGTATATATAGAAAACGTTAATTTCCAACCAAATCAAGATTACACAGTAGATATAAAATTAAAATGAGACGCGACATGCTTTTTATTTACTGAGATGAAATTTTTAGTTTTTTTGGGTTTAAAAATAAATACTAAATAAAATAAAGAAATAAAATAAATATAATAAATAATATACATAAAATAAACACTATAAATTAAATAAGTAAAGTAATTATAAAATACATATAATAAAAAAATCAAATAAATAAGATTTTATTTAAATTCTGCAATATATGTTAATTATTTTATTAGTTTCTAAATAATTTAATAATAATATGAAAAATATGATTACAGTAAGATAACATTTTCTTTAGTAGTTAGAGAATGTAAAATAAGGTTCATTTCAGTAGTAGAAGTCAGTTATGGTCAGACTTAAAATATAGATTGCAAAAAGTGTTTTATTTCGTTATTTTAATTTGTATAACAAAAAAAATCAGTTTTTTCGTATTTTTACTCTTGTTTCTTTTAACTTTAAAAAAAATTTTTAAAAACTTCTAATCAACTTATGACTTTTTGGTTTTCACCATCTTAAAGAGCGTTTCAAACTCTATCCAAATCAACAAACAAGTAAAAAATGATTTTTTTGACACGTAAGGTCCCTTTTCATAGACCAGGTCACAATATATATTGTTTAAGTAGAGAAAATAACAAACATTCAATCAAAAGGTTCGAAATAATTATCTAAGTAGTACAAAACCATTTTTGTCAGACAAAATGTTCAAAAGCTGCTGAAAAAATCTACTAAAAAATACCTATTTCAAATATTAATTGCGAACTATTTTAATTATTAAATAAAACATAAAAAAATTTAGTAAAATAAATTCAGTAAAAGATTGCTATTTTTTACTATATGTATAATGAAAAGTATGTAATAAAAAGAAAACTTTTTTTGTTCTATGAAATTTTGGTGATTAGTTAATTGGACAGGAAAAAGATTGAATAACATAAAGTGTAGTTCGTTTGAAATTAAAGGGGAGAAGCTCGTTATTTGTGAGGTAAGTAGATAAGGACAATTCTGGTGAGACCGCGTGCATTTGAGGGAAAACAGTAAAAGAGAAAAATGTTAAGAGGATTTTACTACTTTTTCAATTTTTTTTCTTACTTTTTTTTAAATAAGAGCTTACCATAAGATTTTCACTGGATAATCATTTGGTCTTTTTTGTTTTGAAGAAGGATTTATTTTAATTCTTAAAAATTTAAATTAAATATTTCTTTTTTCTCGAATGTCATTCTTTTTTTCGGTTGAAAAGAAAAAAAATTGTTGAATTACCAACAAAAAAATTATACTTTCAACGCATTAAATCGCTGTTCTTGGCAAAGAATCAATCGTGTATTATTTTTTTCTGGAGTTTAAACTTCTTTTATTAGTTAAAAGGACATACAGTTTTGCGATTTTTTTTAAACAGGTCATTTATTTTAATAGGTTAATGTAAAAAACAATCTACTGTAATATTATTAACAATATTATTAAAATTTACAATATTAATTAAATTCTTATTATTTATATTATTAATATAATAACAATAATAAAAATAATATTTAAAAATTAATATTATACATTATTGTCAACAAATATTAACAATATATTTAGATAATTTAATTTCATAGGAGAGAGTGGGGTAAAGCGGCCACATGACAGTTCCCCTATTGGGTTAAACTGACAGGTATGTCGCTTACAAATTTGAAACAACCATGTTAGCACTTTGTACCTTTAGATAAGAAATTTAAATTTGTTTTTTACAGTCCCCTTCCATTGTAAGTGATAACAATTATAAAATTTTTTATAACACATAAACAAAATATTTGTTAAAATTAAAAATAAATGAAAACAAAATATTTATATAACAAAGTAAAATTAAAAAATATATTTTTACCCCAATAAACTTGTTTTAAAATTAAAGGTGGAAGAAGTTAACAATCTTTCCGAATCAATCTCTCACAAATAAATCGATACATGAAATTCAGGAGCTTATATTCAAGAGATTTATTTGTGAGAGATTGCTTCGGAAAGATTGTTAACTTCTTCCACCGTTAATATTAATTGTCGAATGATAAATTCACTTGCTTTAATTGTTTTAAAATTGTTTAATAAATTTAATTGAAATTTTCTATGTAAATTTGTTTAACAGTATGAAGAAAACTGACAATCAAGAAAAATATAAGGAAAAATAGATTTTTTTTTACAAATCAATCAAAATTTTCTATTTTGAACATTTTTAACTCAGAAAAATTCCTTTCATAGTACTTACAGGAGATTGGTTCGAAATTCCAAGAATATTTTCTGTTGGAATTCGATCGAAATTTTATAATAGTCAAATTATAAATGATGTGGACACTGAACACTATTAGCCCTCCGTCACACACATGAGAAAAAATTACGACTTTATTTACACACGTTTAGAAGGAATCCCTCACCACATTGTAAAAAATAAGCAACATTACAACATAAACAAAGGAATCAACAAAAATTTGGTTTTAACACAAACATACAAATATGTAGTGAATTATTCTAAATTATAAAATAAATAAAATTAATTTTCGGTCTCAAAAATAAAAATTAATTACACGAATGCACATCTTCGAAGGAATTCCACTTGACATGTAAAAATAATGTAACATCTCGTGTAACATTAACAAATAAGCAAAAAAATCATTAAACAATTCATTTTAATTATATTTATAATATATAATTTTGTCATTAACCAACAGTGGAACAAAAAATGTTTTGAAAACTTAATTTTTTTATTTAACATAACCTCACTTTTTCGAGTTTTTTCTGGCTTTGAAGCTTCATAATTAAATATTAATTATGTTTAAACTAAATGTTTTTTTTATAAATGTGTTGAGGAGTAAATTGTCGAAAGGTATAGAAACTGATTATATTATGCAATGAGGAAAACAAAAGTTATTTAAAAAATACTGAAACCGTAGAGGGAATCCCTCCCTAGGTGTGTGACGGAGGGTTAGGGGGGTTTTTTTCTATTTTTTTTACAAAAATGTATATTTTCACGTTTATTCATTTATCGATGGATTTTAATTTTTTTATAATTATCATATTGCTTTTCTGTGAATCCATTATTTAACAATAAGAATATTTTTACCTAATGTTGCAATTATCAGAGTAGATAAGACAAAACTTTTTATCCTTGATTGAAATTTCATCTATTTTGACTTAGAAATAACGCATTTTGTATATTTACTTAGAGGAAAATGTTTGTTTAATGAAGTTCCTGAAAGAGATTTAGATGAATATAAATTATGTTGCGTTTAGAGTTTCCATTTACGACAGCACATTAGCTCCAGATTAGCTTGTCTAATCTAGTCTAAAGCCATGCGAAATCGTTATACGATCAATTAACACCACATTATCTTGATAAATTGGTTTCACGTTAGGGATGATAAAAATTCTCATTATTTTCTTTTAAAACAAATTTAAAATCGTAACTGAAAATAATAATAATGAAAAGAATAATAATACCAGTAGTAATAGATAAAAGTAAAAGTGACGATAATAGTTATTAAAAATAATAATAAATCAAATAGTAATAATAATAAACAATAATAATAGTAATAAATAATAATAATAGTAGTAGAAGATAAATGTAAAAGTGACAATAATAGTTATTAAAAATAATAATAATAATAATAACAAAAAATTACTAATATTTTATCAAAAGAAACTTTATATAAGTTGATAGTATATTTAATAAATAAAGAAAATTTTTATAAGGAGTTCTTTCCTTTTCATAAAAAAAGAAAATATACTTTTGTAAAGCAAAAAATCTTTTGTTATAAAAAAATCCAATAATCGATCTCTAAACGACTTTGTGCAATTTTTCCACCAACTGGTAAATGGCTCATTGAATACACACGGTTCTGACACTGCAATTTATAAATTTTTTGTGCAATTTTAATAAAACTTGTCGAATTTAAAAAAAAGAATTTCATTGTTCTCAAAAATGCAATCAAAACGAGTAAAAGAAAGTCATAAAGTATATTTTCATCATCTTATAGTAAAAAATTAGGAATAACTAAAAATTGACTACTTTTGTTTATTCTGATAAAAAAGAAAAATTATTATTGTAGACTGTGATATGAGTACACTGTAAAAAAAGGGAGTTAAATTTTAACTCCCCAGGGGATTCTATAAAAGTCGCACCCATTGGAGAGTTAATGCCAGGGGAGTTAAATAAAGAGAGTTAAAATTTAACACCCAAATGCTAACTCCCCATGGAAAAAATAACTCGCGCGGGTGTTGAATGAAGGGAGTTAGAAATTAACTCTCTTTTGGAGTTGATTTTTAACTCGAAAAATTTCACTCCCAACTCCCGAGTCCGTTAACTCCCTAAATTTTTTACAGTGTATATTTTAAATTTAGACTAGGAGGGCTTCGCCCCCCTGCGCGCCAACCCCCTAACAATTCTTTATATTTATTTTAATTTTCATTTTCAAATCATGTTCTCTTAATATGAATGCATAGTAATAAGTTAGAGTAAATTATAACAGGAGATATTAAAAGAGAGCACTAAAAGAGAATTTTACTTTGCGGACATGCTTATGGTCTTATAACGCCCTTATATAGGTCCTTCTTTATACTAGAAGGTAAAAAAATTGGTTAAATTTGACATAGATATATGTACGCAAAAAAAGTAATATTTTATCAGACAAAATAGTTAAGATATTAGTACAGTGGTATCAGTAGTCTTATACTGTTTTAGTCAGACAAAGTTAATCAAATTCTGGAAATATGTAAATCATTAGGTAGTGTAAAATTATTTTAGTCAGACAAAATTGTTGAAATTTCGTTAAAACATATTAATTAGTAGTAGAAAATTGTTTAGTCAGACAAAATAGTTAAGCTTTCCCTAATTCTTTTCTTAATAATAAAATAATCATCGAGATAAGTAAAATTTCTATAGCAAAAAAAATATTTTGTCATATAAAGCAATCTCCTAATGCTTTTCTAAATAATAAAATAAGGTATCGTTTAGTGAAATTTAAATAGAAAAAAGAATATCGTGTCATATAAAGAGGTTAAAACATTGATAATATAATTATTATCAGTAGCACAATACTGTTTTAATCAGACAAAGTGGATATAAAATTCTGGAAATTAAGAAATCAGTAGTGTAACATTATTTTAGTCAGATAAAGTTGTAAATGTATTGAAAATATTATTATCAGTAATAATGTACTGTTTTAGTGAGAAAAAATTATTAATATTCAACTGATCCTTTTGTAAACAGTAAAATAAACATTAGGTAAAACAAAATAAAACTCCAGAAAGAAAAAAATCCGAAGGATAACATAAAAATATAGAGCATCAAAGGAAAAAAAAAGTTGGACATTTCTCGGAAAGGAAAACTCCAATTTAAATCGGGTTAGTAGAACAACCCCTCGCAAGGTCAGCCAGGGATGCTATGGAAATATCAACCACTAGACATCGTTCGGCAGACTGAGATTTATGAAAGAGGTCTCTCTCTCTCTCTCTCTTTCTCTCTCCCCCCTATCGTACAATATGACTCCATCGTAATTTCAACCCACTTCCGTCTCCCGGAATGTCGGTAAAATAGCGTCTTCCGTTTTACACAGAAAACCCACTGGATTAAAGTCTGAAATATCAAAGAAGGAGAAAATATCTGGTATCGAAGGAAGAAGGGAGAAGAGATGAAAAGAGTGAGAGAGAGAGAAAGCACAAAGAAGAAGGAGGTAAGAAAGAAGAATATCATCAAAAGAAAAAATAGTAGTGGTAACGCTCGTTTGGCTATAAGACGAAGAAGGCGGGAGAGGGGTGAAGGTGTTACTGGCAAAATGATACAAGGAACTCGAGTGAGAAAAATTCAACGAGAGTCTTTTATATATATCCTTTTCGGGTAAAATGAGTATTTTAGCAAAGATTCAAAGCCAAATATCTACACTTTGACCGAGGCGCCAAAGTAGGTTGCTCGAGTGTGGTTGAAGATCTACTGTGCCCCTCACACGCCCCCTCTCTCACAATCTTTCGCCTATATATCCGCGCTCCCCCTTTTCCAGTGAAGTGGACGATCTCGTGTCAGTGGCCCGAGCTAGTACACCCCCTGTTCTGGGCTCGTGGCTCTCGTCCTAGTTTCCCGCCTTGCCTATTTCTCCTTTCCGTTCTCCTTTTTACTATATCAAACGTTCTCTTTCTAACTCTAGACCTACCCCACTCTCATTCTTTGATGACTCTCTCGCTCTCGCTCTCTACGTCTGTCGCGTTCTCACCCACCTTTTGTCTTTCTCTCTCACGTACTTTTCTACTCTCTTCTCTCGAGTTATCATCGAACTCAAGCTTAAAGAAAAGATTGCTTTGTTTCAAGTGAAAGGAAATCCTTTATATCTTTCACAACCCCTGGTTCATTCTTTGATGATTCTCTCTCTCTCTTTCTCCCCTTCTTTCTTCTTCTACTTTCTAATTTTTTCTCATCATCACGTAGCAAATTAATCTACTTTCAATTTTCGAAAGAAGTGATTTATTTTCAATAAATGGTAATAGATTGAAATTTTTTTCTATATTGGAAATAATTTTTTATCCCCTCCCTTATTTTGTTCTCTTATAAAATTATATGAAATGTATATATTATTATTAATTATACTCATTTAATCATTTATTTACTTATATTACTTCTAAAATTAATGAAAAAATTTTCAAAATACCGAGAGATGAACTCTTTAACCTAAAGCTCGAAATCTGATAACTTGACCATATAACCAAGAACATTTACAGTGATGAGGATGAAATTTGACGACAGATGGTTATAATCATTAAATACTAATTGAATACTAATATTACAGTAGTGTTCATTTTCTCAATATTCTAGAAAAAATAAAATTTATTGTTTATGTCACAAACATAACAAAAATTTAGAAAAACACTTAAAAAGATACACAGAAAATTGTAGGGTATTATTTTAATACACAAAGAAAAATGGAAAACTAATGATAATTAAACTTATTATGAGGAATGTAAATTTAACACTTCTCAGGTTAAGATCTAAACAGAAGAGTGTCAACTTTTTCAAGTTTTACACTCCTCATAGTAAATTTGATTATTCTTTTTTCTCAGTGTACCAAAATCGATTAAAATAATCTGCAAATGGTAAATTTTTATTAGATATAATCCTATTAAATTATTTAATTTTATTATTTTAATTATTTCAATGAATTATATTTAATAATAATATTTAATACACATAAATCACATTCTTGACATTGGGAAAAATTGTTTTAAGAAAATATTGGCATTTAATTCTGTCTAATTTGGAATTTAGACGAATTGTAAAATTTCAAGTGAATCAGATGTTTTATTTGTCCACCGCCATTTTGTTTCTCGTAATTCTTAGAAGGGACGGAACACAGCAGGAAAAAGTTTCTAAATTTGAAGTTTGAATTTGAAGAAAATGTTGGACCTTTTGGTGTTTGGAAATAAGAATTATTGGAACTTGTTTTTGGAGCTTTTGTCCTCCAACCATATTACTCTAATTCTATAATATTATTGATAATTGAAATTTAAAATTTTAAAATTAAGAATTGTAGATGTAAAAATTCGACAAAGCAAATAGATAATTTTTTCTTTATAAGTTTATTTGGTTATCAGCTCTTATTTAATAACATACACAAATATTTAACAATTTTTTATTTTAATAAATTTGCTTTAATGAAATTGGTTGTCATATAAATTAAGTCCTAATGTTGACATAATGTTTATGGCACAGTATTTTATTATTTAATAAAGAAACTATTTAAACTTTTGTATTTTTTAAAGATCATCTTACAATTAAAGAGACTTCAGTTTTTTAAGTTATTTTTCTGTATTTATGAAAGTAAATAAAATAACATTTAGGTTAAAAATTCTTATCAATTGACAAATGATAGTGCCAACTGTCTAAAAACTAAGCTTTGTGGCTTCAAATTTGAAAATTGTAAAAATAAAGTATATTGTCTATAGACTTACTACCAACGAAATAAATATAAAATCTGTCATTTTATTAAAATCTAGCCTATTTTGACATTTGATACAGAACAGGTTCATTTTGAACAACCTGAAGTTTACTGTTAACTCATTTTGGTACAGAACTCAAAATGATAAGCAGCAAAAATGAGATCAGTTATTTTCTGTATTGACCTTGGATCTACTTTTGAGGTTATGTTCGTCTTATGTACTATGAAGTTAATACTTAAATTACATTTCACGTTCAGTAACAACCCTTCACATTCCCCTTAATAACTATTCTTCTGTAATTAAGGTCTCATTTAATTTAACTTGACGTAACGTAACGTCATAAGTGAATATTTAAGTCAAATTTAAGCTATTTTTAACGTAACTTTATAACCTTTAGACTATAGGTCAAAATTTAGGTCATATTTGGGTGACTCCACGTCAGAAATATCACAATTTGCAAGTGGTTCTCAAAATTTGATGAAACTTGGGAAAATAATAGTTTAATATAAGAGCTAAATATATGTAAAAGGAATTTTCAAAATATTTAAAATTGTAGGACTTTAACCACTTTGAATTTCACATTGAATTATTATTAATTATTAACTATATTAATCTTCATACTCATTCTGTCTGTCACAGTATGAGAGAGAAAGCATGATAAAGAGAAAGAGAGGGAGGTATTGTCTCTCCTTTTAGTTTAGCTTAGGAAGGAAAGAGAGACGAATAGGTAAGATAGTAACGCCTATTTCTTTGGTTTACAGAAGAGCATAATGTTTTCTCCATTTTCCGTGTTAGGTAGAAAGAGAGGAACAGAAATTGGTAGGGGAAGGAAAAGTGGGGAATTTCACTTTCAAGCCAAAATACGAAAAGGGCGTCTTATTTCCTTATTGGCTAATTATTTTTCTTTTCTCACTCACAGAAAGATTAAGGAGTGAAAGAGAGGGAGATCGAGAACGAGGTAAGAGTGAGGGGTATAAATTTTATCGGTATTCCATATACTAAATGGACAATTATTTACCAATTTCTGACCCCTCCCCGCCTCCGATTGTGGACAATCGTGAACATTTAGCAAACCCTCTCCCCTTTACAGTTCTCCACATGGACAATGCACATTTGAAAAGTATGTAAGTATTTTTTTAATGTTACTCCTGCATTTTAAAAAGTAATAAAGCTCATTTTTGAACATATTTCAAAGCCCGAAATTTCGAAAATGATTAACGATTAAAATAATAAATAAACACTTAATTTTTTTTAATTATTATATTGTTATATTAACACTATAGTCAGGGAAACAAAATTTTTTCAGTAAAATCAGGGAAATGTCAATAAAAAAATTTTTTCAGGGAAACTAAGAAAATTGAGACATTTTTTCGACTTATAAACAAACCTTTCAAAAATCTCAACGTTTTAGTTTCAAAAAACGGATTTTTTATATGAAGATTGTTTTGTTAAATTTTATTAAAACTTTATGTGTGAGGAAAGATATCCACATTGGTAAGTTAAGGTTATGTACATAATGTTACTATAATGGAATATAATAACAATATTGTTTTTCTACTTTTATGAACCGTTAACTTATGTTTAAAAAATAAAAATAATTTGCAGTTTCCATATATTGTCTGAAGAGGTCCATCGTTGATGGACGAAAAGCTTCACATATGACAAAAAAGAATTGTTTGAATAAATGTGGATTGAATTTAAAAAAAAATAAACATCTTTTACTATATTAGAACAATCCAAAAAAGTCTAAACATCTTTAAACTAAAATTTTAGAATTATTTTTAACATTTTGAAGAAAACATTTATTTTCAAAATTTTTAATTAAAATTCATCAAATAATTAATTAGTTTATTTAAATTATACAAAAAATCTATTAAGAAATTCAATCTTATTTTTAAAAAATTGCATTAAATTTCTTTAAAAAACTAATTTGTATAATTTTTGTATAATGATTATTTAAGATTTAATTATCTTCGAACAATGTAAATAAAAATTTTTGAATATTTACTTTTTGGACTTATTGAAAATTTTGACAAATTATGGTCCTGTTAATAATTAAAATTCTCAAAAAATTTGATCATTTTTATTAATATTTTTTACTAATTCTATTATTTTTAAAAGATTTTTACAAATTTTAATTTTTTTTGAAGATAATTGAATTTTAAATAATCATTATTAAACAATTTTACTAATTACTTTTTAAAAATATTTTAATGACATTTTTCGAAAATAATTGAATTATTTAAAAGAGTTTTTGTATAATTTAAAAAAACTAATTAATTTTTTGATGAATTTCAATTAAAAATCTTGAATATAATTGTGTTTTTCAAAATGTTAAAAATAATTCTGAAATATTATTCTTGTATGTATATTAATTTTTGGAAATACACTACCGTCCGTGAGTATCAGGACGCCCCTTTTTTCATGAGTGCAAACTGAAAATTTAAGGTAATAATTATAAAAATAAAAAAATATTATTATATTTATATCGTGAAACTGCTTAGTATGTTAAATTTAATTTTTGGTTTTCGTGTTTTATGTTTTTTAATATTCTTCAAAAAAATTTGTAATCTTTTTCTAATATTTCCGAAGAAGAAAAAAACATCTTAAAGTCTTAGTCACATTTTTATATACACACAATGTCTTTAGTATCATCATAAGATAAAAGCAAAATATCGCGCGCGCGTAGCTCTGCTAGTTTATTTTATTATTTTATAACCCGGTCAATTCTTGACCAATTTTGATGAATCAAACATGAATTTTTTCAGAAAATTACATATTTTTAGAAAATTATATTAAATAAAAAAATTTTTAATATTTAAATACAGAAAAAGTAAAAATAAATTTTCTTTTACAGTTTTTACAACTTTCGACCCATTATTTTTTATTTTTTATTTTCTCATAATAATCTCTATTATTTCATCTTTAATTTAAAAAAAAAATTATCTTGGAGACTTTAATTAATTTTTAAATTTGTACGAACAGCATAAATTTGACTACCTCAGGAAATCTTTATATTGTAATTCATTTGTTTGTAGGACTTTTCACGGTTATGAACGACTTTCTAATCAAATGAAGGTAGAAATACAAATTTCGGTACTACTTTTTCTCGACATGATGGTATTTAAACTACAATATCTCAAAATTAATAAAAATCTCCAAGATAAATTTTTTTTTAAATTGAAGATAAAATTATAGAGATTATTATGCGAAAATTAAAAACAATGGGTCGAAAGTTGTATAAACTGCAAAAGAAAATCTATTTTTACTTTTTTTATATTTAAATATGGAAATTTTTTTTATTCAATATAATTTTCTAAAAAAACGTAATTTTCTAAAAAAATTCATGTTTGATTCATCAAAATCGGTCAAGAATTGACCGAGTTATAAAAGAATGAAATAAATTCTATGTAAAATTCAAACTTGTTGAAGTCCTACAATTTTAGATATTTTAAAAATTCCTTTTATATATATTTAGCTTTTATATTAAACTATTATTTTTCCTAGTTTCGGCAAATTTTGAGAACCACTTGCAGATTGCGATATTTCTGACGTGGAGTCACACATTTGACATAAATTTTTATGAAACGTATAAGAAACCTCGATACTAGGTCAAATGTGACCTAAATATTTACGATATATAACTAACAAATATAGAAAATAATACTAACGAATCTTAATTTTGTGACGCAGGTGTTCTATAACACTGTGACCTTTTTGTTATAGAACATTATTTGCAGAATGTGCATTCTTGTAAACTACTAAAAAATTTAGATAGGAAAAAAACTTTCCTATTCTTAATTTATTATTCCTGAGAACAAACTCAATTAATCGTTATTGGAAATAAATTATTTAAATGAAACGATAGCAGGATTATAAAGAGTCTACAAAAGAGGAATTGGGTCGATCAAGAAAACGAAAGAAGAAAATCCTGAGAAAAATAACTATAGAATCGAAAAGAATTTATTTTATAAAAATAAAAAAAAAATTCTACAAGATTGACAGCCTCTTTATTGATTTAAACAAAAACTGTTCATTAAAAATCGCAAATAAAACACACGAAATTCTAATTATATTAAATAATAATAATTATTTATACACTTGTAATATTTGAAATGTAACGGCAAAAATATTTCAAATGTAGGTTATAGAGACTTTGGCTTGAATATATTGAGAATGAGAGGGAGAGAGTGATAGAGTGAGAGGAAAGCTCTCGCAGGCAGACTCGGGAAGTGATTGGCATCCCCTTCACACTTACTGATTCGAATGAGCGATCGATACGTATTAGCGTTTACGCGCCACCGATGGAAGTTTACTCACTGGATGAAGTGTTTTTTATAGAGAGAGAAAGAGAGCGAAGTGCATTCGTGCAAAACTTGAAAACAAGCATAAAATAGATTGTACGGAAGAGATTATTAGGTTATAAGAGGTAAAAAATTGGGTTTAGTATAGTCGAGAGTGGTTTGGCTTTAAAAATAATAGACCAATTCACTTTTCCACTAATGAAAATACACGATTCTCACTTATTTCGAACCATAAAATTTAACTAATAAATATTCTAAATAATTGTTTACAATTTTTCTCAATCAATATATTTCAAATTAGTGTTTTATTAATTTTTAATTTCCATATCTGTACCATTAATTTTACAGTAAGAAAATTTTATTTTTGAATCCTAAAATAAGTAGCCAATCAAAAAAATATGTTTGAATTCAATGTAATTTTTAATGAATCAAACTTATTATGTGTTGAATCAAAATTATTATTGTTTTATTCAAACATATTGCATTCTCATGTATATAATTATTTATTTACAGTATAATAATAATTATTATTGCTCTTATAATACCTATAACACTATTTTAATCAGACAAAGTCGATAAATTTTTGGAAATATAGAAATCGCAGTAGTGGAAAGTTATTTTTGTCAGACAAAATGTTTGAAATTTGATAAATATGTTAGTAGTTTACAAAACTATTTTTTTCAGAAAAAAAGTTAAACTCTAATAATAATTCTTTTTTAAATAATAAAGTAAATATCATTAAGAGTAAACTGAGTAGAAAAAAAATCTAGTCAGCCAAAGTATTTGTTTTTCTCATCTAGAAAAACTTTCCAATCTGCTCTTGATATTTATATTAACAACTGTTGTTGACAATGTCGTTCTCAAATTCTACTATTAATTTAATTTTTGTTTTTTAGACTTAAGTATTGTTAAATAATTAATTTTATTTTTTCGTAACCCTTGTATGGTCCATTTTGGACTGCGGGAAAGATGATGTAAATAAATAAATAAATAATTAAATAAATAAATAAGTAGTTAAAATATTTATAATTTGATAATCAGTAGTACAATATTGTTTTAGTCAGTCAAAGTGGATAAAATTCTAGAAACATGGAAATTAATAGAGCAAAATTATTTAACCAGTCAAAATGGTTGAAATTTTATAATTATACCTATATTAACACAGTATTTCTAAAGATATTATAAATACTGTGAATCAGTAGTACCAAATTATTTTAGTTACGCAAAGTTGTAAAAGGATTGGAAATATTATTATCAGTAGTATTGTACTGTTTTAGTCAGACAAAATGGTTAAAATTGGAGAAACACATTAATTAGTAGTATAAAACTAATTTGGTCAGACGAAATTTTTCCAATACTGCTAATTCTGTTTTAAATAATAAAATAAATATTGTTAAATGTACTGAAAGTAGAAAAGGCAATATTTAAGTAAGCCAAAGTGGTTAAAAAAATTGAAAATATGATTATCAGTAGTATAATCCTGTTTTAGTCCGACAAAGAGGATAAAATTCTGGGAATACGTAAATCAATAATGTAAAATTAGTTTAGTCAGACAAAATTGTTAAAATTTCGTGAATACATATTAATTAGTAGTGAAAGAAATATTTCAGTCAAACAAAATGGTTAAGGGGCACACCTAGTGTGAGTGACTGAAAAAAACGGTGATTTTTAGGAATTTTTTTCAGGGAAATTATTGCATCCAATTTTTTTTAAAGTTTTGTAGGGGAGAGTAGGCTACATTGAACCAGCGTCAACAGTGAACCACTTCAATTTTCTGAGAAATGACTGAGTGAAATTTTTTCTTATTTAATATATAAGTTAGTTTTACTGAAACAAACTATGTCCAAAAATTTCGGGCACGTAGGTTTATTATTTACAAAGAAAAACTAAAAAAACTGTTTTTCACCTACAAAACAAAAAATTTGGTGGAATTATAATGACGTTTTTTTATTGAAATAGGAAGTTTTAAAAATTAGTAAACTTGCGATTTATTTCGCTTAGGGTGTCAACTTCAATATTCCGATGTGATAAAGAACTTTAAATCTTACACAAATTTATTATAAACAATTTTTGTTGTGAATGTCATGTGAATACAGTGAGTGCGGCATCATTGAACCACCCGAAAAAGCAAAGAATTTTCAATTTTAAGAGTTGTAAAATTGTCTGCTCTACTAATTAGTAAGAAAAATACTGGAAGACATGCTTTCATCACAATTGTGAACGAGATAAACTCAAACTGTCACTTTACCTACCTAACCTCACATTAAAATACATTAATCTCCTATATTAACAAGAAATAACAATTAAATAACAATTTTCTATTTTTTTGAGTAGAAAATAAGATTTTTTACAATGTGTAAGTGGAAATATTATTTTTGAAGTAAATTGTAGTGTTTTATTAGAGGTGGTTCAATGTAGACACACATCCTTCAAAATAAGAAAAGTGTGACTTGTTAGAAAAAAATTAAATTTAATTATTTAATCATAATAATTTGTGTTTGTAACGTGTTTATTAACTAAAGGAGTACTTCAGCTTAATTTTGATACAAAAACCTGATCGAAATTAGTAAAATTTTATTAGTTCTTGGACTTTATAAAATACCCGGTTCAATGTAGCCTACCCTCCCCTACATGTATATTTGTATAAATAGTGAACATTTTGTAATTTTTTTAAAGAAAAATATCTTTTTTTAAAAAAGTTATTCGCTATCTCCTGAGTATCCGAAAAAAAAGTTCTCCCACTGCTGCAGTGATTGCGGCCTTCTCAGTGACCTAAATCAAAAAAACCAAAAAAATTATTAAACTAGAAGATATTTGCCGTACAATGACCCTCGGACGAAAAAAAATATTGAATTGCAACAAAATGGCGGAGTTTTGAAAAAAGCTTATAAATTTCGCCTAAAAAATCCGATAGTTTTTGGCATCCCAAAATTTTATTTTTCATCCAAAAAAAACTGGAGCCTCATAGTATGGCAAATATCTTCTAGTTTAATAATCTTTTTGGTTTGTTTGATTTCAGTCACTCAGAAGGCCGCAATAACTGCAGCAGTGGAGAAACTGGTTTTTTTGGATATAGCGAATAACTCTTTAAAAAAAAAGATATTTTTCTTTGCAAAAATTACAAAATGTTCACTATTTATACAAATATACATGTACAAAACTTTTAAAAAAATTAGATGCAATAATTTCCCTGAAAAAAATTTCTAAAAATCGACGTTTTTTTCAGTCACTCACACTAGGTGTGCCCCTTAAGACTCTCTTAATCGTTTTTTAAATAATAAAATAAATATCTTTGAATGATATTTGAGTGGAAAGAAGAATATTTTTTCATATAAATCATTCTGCTAATGCTTTTTTTAAATAATAAAAATAAATATCGTGTCATACAAAAAAGTAGTGTAAAATTTTTTAGTTAAAAATTAGAAAAAGTATTAGAAGCATTATTATCAGTAGTAATATAGGTTTTATTCAGACATAGGCAATAAAATTCTGCTATATTTCTTTTATAAACAGTGCGGTGAAAATCATACCGAAACCATTAAAAAAAATCTGTCCGCGCAAGCGCGGACACATTCTCATCTGCGCTTCGCGCGGGGGCTCGCTTCGCTCGCAAGTTTCAGCGCGCCTCGGGGCGCGCGATTATTGATCGTCGCGCTTCGCGCTCCGGCGATTATTTCGCACGTCGCGCTTCGAGCTCCGTGTGTTGTTGCGCGCTTCGCGCGCAAATGGCTCGCTTCGCTCGCCGGGGTCTGCAATTGTTGTGCATTATTTATGTTCTTGTTTCCTATTATATGTTTCATAAAACAGTTTTTTTTTCTTAAAGTTACTACGACTTTAAGGATTACATTCTCATCACATGTTTTAGTTTGCTGATGATTGCGATATTAAGTGAATTTAAATGTATATTTTTGGTCTTGATGATTAAAATTGTAAACTTTCTCATATGTGATGAGAATACCATTTCCAACAAGATAGGACCAAAAATTGAAATGTAAAAAGGGGTCACACCAGCGCAACTGTATTAAAAAAATTTCATTGATTTTCTAAAATGTTATATCTTTTATGAATATATTTTAGTTATAACATTTTAGAAAACCAATAAAATTTTTTTAACCTAGTTGACCTCGCCTGACCCAAAAACTTAAAAAAAAATTAAGTTTCTATGAAAAAATGTTGTAGAGAAAAGTTGTTTGTATTTTTCTAATCGAAAGTAATATAAAATTAAAAATATTGAAATTTGAAAAAATTGAATTTTCAAAATTTTGAAACTACTGTAGTTTGTGTAGTTTTCGACGAAAATGGCTGGCTAACGAACTCGATCTGTATTTTAACAGTAACCTTGTGCATGCAAAGTTGCAAGTTGATGCAATAAGTTTTTCAAGAGTTATCGTAGGGACACCATTGTGTCTACAGACAGACACGAAGACAGACATACAGACAGACACTTTTTCTAGACCATGTTTAACAGACTCAGGGGACTCCAAAACGTCGAGATTTCAAGAAATTAGCCAAAGTCAATTTTCGACCAAAACTAATACTTTCTCATGTAATAATAATGTAAAAATGATTAAAAACAAAAAATATATTCAAATAGTGCAATTGAAAATGAAAAAATCATATTTCGAATTTTATATCGGTTAACCAGAACTCAAAAAAAAATTTGTTTAATTTAGAAATACTAAAAAATTAAATTTTTAATAGCTTTAAAAAAAAATTTCTGAGTAATATGTAAAGCAATATTTCTAAACAATGTTGAGAGACAAAAAAAAATATTTTGATATGAAATATCAAGAGATATTTCTGTCTGTACAGACAGACAGACGGACAGACACTTTTCTAAAAACCATTTTTTTGGAATCAGGGGGTCATGAAACGTAAAGATTTAGCAAAATTAGACATTGCTCAAAATCGCACAAATCCAAGACTTTCTCATTTTTGATGAGAATGTAAAAACAAATTTTATGGAAAAAATCAAAAAAAGGCAGAATTTTTGAAACTTTTGAGTTCTTTCTTGTTCCTAATTTTGTATTTTTACCTAAATTTGGCATCTAAAAGAAAAAAAGGAAGGTTTCGATATGTTTTTAATGTTTTCTCATGTTTCGGCTAATGCTTCACTCACTATAAATCTCAATTTTTTGCACTTTTTTGGAAAAAAATTTTTTTAATTTGTGTAAAAGATGCAATTGTCGATTCTAATGTTAAGAAAGGTGTATTAGCATAATGTGAACTAATTTTTATTAACACGGCCCCAATATGACAAATTTTCTACTGAAGAGAAGGGTGACAAAAAGTCCAAAAAAAGCAATAAATAGCAAATTTAAAAAAAAAAAAAAAATTCATAACTTTTTTGTTTTTTGTTGTACTGAAAAGTGTCTAAAGGAAAAGTTGTTTGTTTTTGCACCAAATTTAAGGAAAAAATTTTAAAAAAATATTTTTTTGAAAATTGTAAGAAATACAAAATTTTGAAAATTTCAAAATTTTGTGTTTTTGTTGTTTTTTGACGAAATGGGCTGCCCAACGAACTCAGGCTTCATTTTTATGGACTAAAAAAGTGTGCCAAATTGCAAGACGATTCATAAAAATTTATTCGAGTTATCGTGGCGACAAATTTTTCTACAGACAGACAGACAGACAGACAGACAGACAGACAGACGGACAGACACTTTTCTAAAAACCATTTTTTTGGAATCAGGGGGTCATGAAACGTAAAGATTTAGCAAAATTAGACATTGCTCAAAATCGCACAAATCCAAGACTTTCTCATTTTTGATGAGAATGTAAAAAAATATTAGTATTAGTATAAGTCGTCTTTAATGTTTAATCAGACCAAATAATTGAAGATTTGGCTATTATTGTTATAAATATTGGGATAATTGTTATCGATTGTGATCAAAGTAAAAAAAGTAATATTTAATTGGGCAAAGTAACTACCTATTAGTCAAATATGAGTAGCAGTAGTAGTATACTGTTTTAGTTAGACAAAATAGTTGAAGTTCGAAAAATACAAGAATAAGTAGTACAAAATTATTTTAGTCAGGCAAAATGATTAAAATTCAAGAAATACATTATTAAGTAGTACAACATTATTTTAGTCAGACAAATGGTTGAAATTTGATAAGTATAGTAATTAGTAGCACGAAACTGTTTCAGTCAGACAAATCGGTTCAAAATCTGCTAATGATTTTACAAATAATAAAATAATGATTGTTAAGTGTAATCAGAGTAGAAAAAATTATTAATTTTGATACTTATTACCAATTATTGTATATTAATTTTATTTATTATTATTATTATTATTATTATTATTATTTTTTTTGCTTAGGGACTTTTGGGAAATCTGCCTACAGATACCTTGAATTCCGCACTCCAAGGTTATGTGGGGTTGGTATGATAAAACAAAAGGAAATATAAAAAAAAGAAAAATAAATATATATATTATAGTAAATTTAATAAACTGGCGACCTACTACCAGCCCGACCCACTAAAACCCGTAACCCTTCTTTTGGAGCCCTTTACCCTCCCTCGGAACTGTCGTAAGACTTTAGCCTTCGAGGGTGGCGCTCCAACTCTGTCGCTAATGCGACTTTCTGCTTTTCTCTGCGGTCATCCTGCGTTAATAGTTAAAAATTCAAAACTATTTCAATATAAAAGCGGAATTAACAGCACAACAATAAAAAAGCAAATTCTAAAAAGTGTAAAAAGTCAAAAGATAAAATTACAAACGGATATATAAAAAAAAGAAAAAATAAACGCGTATAAAATATTGAAAACCTAAAACTGTACAAAGATGAATAAAAAACACAAACAATTAAAAAATGTATAAGGACAAATAAATCACAAAATAAATTAATAAAAAAAAAAAAAAAACAAATTAAAAGCTGTTTAAATTACGCTTTTTGGCAGCCGTCGAGATCCTTCCTCGACATAACCGAGATTATGAAGTTCTCGACTTGCCGACAATTCTCTTCTGACTGGGTCATCAGCGATACCATGTTCTCCGGTGTAACTTGACTGTTTACAGCTTCTAACATGGCCCGCCTCTCCAAGTCCCACTTTCTGCATGAGAAGAGGGTGTGCTCCGCGTTGTCCTCAGGGAACTGGCAATATGCACACACCTCGTTCTCGCGTAATTTAAAGCGACACAGGTACGAGTTAAAACACCCGTGACCTGTGAGCGCCTGAGTCAAATAATTGGAAACCTGACCGTGTTTCCTATTTATCCAGGTGGCGAGTGCCGGAATAAGGCGATAAGTCCATCGACCTTTTTCCTCACCATCCCATCTTTCCTGCCATCTTTCTATGAGCCTGTGCCTCGCTTCTTTGCGGATCAGGCCCTTGCTTGGTCTTAATTCCTCATCCAAGGAACTTCTTTCTTTAGAAAAGAGAAACATTTCTTCCCTTTCCCTCGCCAAAAGATCTGCTGGCGGGACACTTGCAAGGACCTGCACAGCACTCGTTAAGAGTTTATTTTGAAAAAAGTCTGTTTTGATAAAATGTCGACGTAATGTTTATCATATTGTTTTCTTTATTAGTGCTTCCGAATATTTATTTACGTAAGTGTTTTCCGGAGTGGAATTTCCTGCTGAACACGAATATCGTATTTATTTTTAAATTAATTCAGGTTGTTCCATAAAATTTAGAAAAAACTGAAATATTGACTCACGGGGCAAGAATAGTTACAGATAATACGGCACTGTAAAAACCTGTTAATGCCATTGCAAATTTTAAAAAAGTGTTTAATTGTTCTTTTTAGGTTGATATACATAATGGTGCGTAATTATATGCGGAAAACGAAGCTTATTGACCAAGAAATTGGTGGTCGTCTGAAGAAAATTGATTAAAGCTTTGATTCTAGTTCAGATGAATTTTAATACGATAATTGCAGTTCAGAAAATGTTCAATTCATATTTTTAATACTTGAGATAACAATATTGAATAGTAATCCAATAAAATAAAGAAAACGAAAATTTACTGATTTTCTATAACATTTTTAGCATTCGAATTCATTTAACTATCCTTGCCCCTGTGCTAGGGCAAAGGATAGTTAAAAATTTTTTTTTTCTTTTTCATTCGTATCTCGTAGGGATTTGAGTCTACAGTAAAATAATGTATAGCAAAATTATAGCCAAATAACCAGGCTTTCCAAAAATACTTTTCGTTTGCAGATACATAGGTCTTAACTAACTATCCTTGCCCCATCCTCCCCTAATTAAATAAGTTTGAAAATAATATTTTTAATAAAATTCTAATTTTGTATTTAATTATAATCGTCACAAAGTTACGAAACTGAAAATCAAATTTCAATATGGTAAATCAAATTGTTTACCTGATAGCGAATGAAATTAAAAAGTTCATTTACTCTAAAACATTAACAACTACTGAAAGCAAAAGGAAATAAGTTACATAATGATAAATACAATTATTTCTTTAATTCACTTGCTCAACTTATGAAAAGATTTTTTAAGTAGAAAAAACTTTAAAAAAATATAAAAATAATTCAAAATCAGGAGAATGTTTATAATGAAGATAAATAAAGTAATATTTAATAAAAAAAATAATAAATGGTGTTTGAATTGATATTAATGTCGTGGTGTATTTTGTTAAGCACTACAATTATATATAATTGCTATTAGGTTCTACTACTCATCTAAGTTTCTAATGTTTTATTTTACTTCTCTTTTTTTTATATATACTCCTATGTATGTTATACAAAAATTGTAAAATGTTAACTGTTCCTTTATGGGCTTATTAGCCCTAGGAACGTATATTAATAAATAATAATAAATAATAATAATAATAAAAATAAAAATAATCAGAATAATAATAATAAAATGAAATAAAGGTTCCTGCAATTTAAAGTTGAGTGTTTCTTTTTTTTATTTAACTATGGAAAGGGGTAAATATTTTACTTTAACTTTTGCGAAAGAATTCGTTTACCATGACGAGCGACATTGTTTCCAAGAACAAACAATTAATCAGCCTCTTGACGAACGAAAAGTAAAGAAGAATGAGAAAGAATTTCAAAGAGAGGATATAACTGAAAATGTGAAATTTTGCAATAAAGAAAATAAAACAGTAAATAATAATTCTTTATTACTTTCATATATTGTTTAGGGTAAACAGAGAACAAAAAAAAATAGTTAATACTGTACCAAAAATTTTATATTCGACAATTTTTATTACAATAAAGTGAAATTTTTTATTAATATCGTCACATACGAAAGAAGACAAGATTTTTTTTAAGAAAACTTTCCTTTTTCCAACAAGAAATTCATTTTTATCCATTTTCTTTTCATTTTTCTATATATACTCTTTTTCAGACGAAAAATATTTTTGCTGACTTCAGGAAAAAATCTCACGAAATATCTACTTGACTTTCGAAAATTTTTTTACAAACACAAAAAAAAAGATAAAAAATAGATGACAAAAAAGGGATAGAATAACAATTATAATAAGTGAAAATGAGGAGAAAAAAAAGGTTAAAGATTGAGAAAAAAGAGTGTTATTTAAGCGACGATGACATTTCTTGGAAAAGTGGATGTTTTCTTTTTACTCTGCAACTGGGAAAAAATGAAGACGAAATAAGAGAGGACCTACCTTTAGGATAGCAATGTTAGGTTGTTTGCTGAGGCAACTCGATATCTCGTTTAAAGAGAAAAAGAGCAGGCGTGAGTGGAACGGAGTTTTTTTTCTTTTTTTTTTTGAGTTTCGTTTCTCTTGATGTGTACACATTGTCACTGGCTTCGGAAAGCTTTTCGAACGTTAAGATCAGCACTGAGACATCAAGCCAACGTTTATTTGGGTCAAAGATGTAAGACACGAAATCCAATCAGCAAACACAAAGGGTTTGAGATACTTTAAAAGAACTCAACACCTAGTATAATTCAAGAAAAGCTAAAAAACAACTCTAACTCTATTTTACCTCCGCTACTTTTTACTATTCAAAGTTTTTATCATAATTCTCTTTTTATTTAACAATTTATACATTTTTTTTAGAAACTTTTCATAAAAAAGACTTTAAAGAAATATAGGGGAGAGTGGTCCTAAGTTGGCCGTGGGCCTAAGTTGGCCACCCTGCATTTCTCAGAGATGGTATACTGGACGAATCTATAATTTTGTGGTATGATATATTGATAAACCATGATATAATTTATGGACCTAATTATAATCTAAGATTCTTCTACGCATTGTGAGGACAATAATATTGTTTTCGACCAAAAAAATTTGATTTTTCTTGTTTTTTCGAGAGCAGCTACAAGAGATAAATTAATAATTAAAAATTTCTAAATGAGTGTGTGCGCTAGTTCCTTTATTTAATGTTGTAATAAGAGGTTCTGTTGATTTTTTAAATAAATTTTTTTTATTAGCGTAATAATTTGAAACTTGTAAAAATCTACAGTGGTCCTAAGTTGGCCACCTATTGTTTTTGTTTGTTTTTATTTATGTTTTGCTTCTTTTTTGTGTTTTTCATCACGAGAAAGACCTTAAAAGTGTAACGTAGGAATTAAACAAAGACAAAAAACAAAAAAAAAATGGTTTAAAAAACATTAGAAAAGACATAGTACAAAAACGCCTGTCTCCACAGCCATCCACCACTGCAAATAAATGAAATAAAATAATCCTTCATTTTCTAAACAAAAATAGTTCAATAATGCGTTTTTATTCTGCTAAATGTATCAAATTTGTCAAATTTCTGCGTAATTGAAAAGAATATGCATTTCTTCCTTATACACAAGCGAAAAAAAGTGGTGGCCAACTTAGGACCGCTATTTCAGAAATGTCCAAAATGCAGCTTTTTACTATTTATTGTATTAAGACTACAAAAGCCATTCTAAAACGTTCTAAATACCACAAAATTATAGCAAAACGATCTCTGAACACTAATATATACTTGCCGAAGTGATGAAATTTCATTTTGTTAATATTTTTGACCAATTTGCTTAGGCGGCCAACTTAGGACCACTCTCCCCTACCATTTGTTTATCATATATCATTTATTAAATATTAAATATTGTATTTTATTGACAAGTAAATAAAGAAAAAAATAACTAAACGAACAAAAAATAAACAAGTAAATAAACAATTAAATTAATTAATATATAAAGAAATAAATGAATACAAAACTAAACAAACAAATAAACTAAAAAATGACTTCTTTTTTGTAATATAAACATAAATTTCTAAAATATTTGGTATCTATTTGGATATTTATAGCTGACCTAATGAAAAATTTTTTTTCCTATTGTCCATATGAACAGTTAATAGAAAAAAAGTAAAATAATAAGATTAAAGAATAATAGAAAACAATAATAATATTAATGATTCTATCACTCAAGAAGGACTGAAGAGGACAGCTTTGCTGCGTTGATAACGTTAAAGGAATTGTTTTAATTTTTTCCATTGGCTTGACTCGGAGTGATCGTTAACTTCAACACTTAATTAATAATAAAAAACCCTAAATAGATAATAATAAAATAAAACTTGAAATACAAATAATCATAGATCTAAAGAGTGTTTAAAAATAACAGAAAAAATAAAAATCATTTTAAATGAATAAAAATAAATTATTTATTTACATATAACCGTCTTTAAAAAAAATAATTTTATTTAGCAATCTTTATTATAGTTATTAATATATTTATAAAAATCTAATTTTTGAGACTGAATACAAATAAGTATAAAAATGAAAAAATATAAACGAATTAACAACAAAAAAAGGTATTGAAAAAATTAATAAATTAAAAACAATAAATTTAAAATATAAATATTAAAAATCAGAAATGACAATTAATTAAGAGATTCAACAAATATTTAAAACATACAAATTACAATAAATAAAGAATGAAAAATAATAATAATAATAAATTTTGATTGAAAATATCAAAATACACGCAAATTTACAAGAAATACAAATTAAAAGGTATTAAAAAAATATAAATTACAAAAAATTATGGAAGTTCATCCAAAGAAATAAAAAAAAATAACCTATTAACATTCATAAAATTAAAATTTTATTGTTAATAGAGAATTTTCAGTAAAAGCAAATGTTAATTTTCAAGAAGAAATTTAAAAATAAACTCCAATTTATAAGATAAAACCAAATTTTTGATTTCAAACATTTTGCAAAATTTTGTTCGCGCATCACTGGAAAACGTTTTGCCCGATTGAAGTAAAATTTGTCAGTCTTTTAGGTATTAGTGTAACTTAAAACATTAGCCATATTTGATGAAAAAATATTAAACTGAACAAAAGCTATGAATTTTTCAAAAAAAAAATTTTTTAATTTTTGCAGATTGGTATAAATTTATTAATTATATGCAGTGCCGCTCAATAGGATTTGCCCACCCTACGGCAGATGAAGACATTACAAAAAGTTTTTTATTTTAATTTCTAGTAAAGATAAAAAGTAGGTTAAGGTATTATTTCATGCAATGCAATCAACAGCTCAATTTTTCATTTTTATGAAAAATAGACATTCTGTATTTGTAACAACTTATGAAATTTGAGTTAAGATTTATTAAAAATTTCTGTGTTCTTTCTACAGTCAGAGATTAAATTCTAATACAAAAAAATGTGGTAAATGACAGTCAAATTTAAATTATAAATTCTATATTGTTAATAATATTTTAACATACATATATTAGAGATATTTAAAATTGCTAATTAAAACTTTGATTAAATATTAATTTACAGAATCACTTCATAAGTTATAAATTTTAATGTTAATATATTCAGATATATTAAATATTAATTGTTAAAGTCAATTTTATAGTTCATTTTTATGATATTCACTATTCGACAATTGTCTTTAATTTCTTTCACTTCAGATGTTCAAATAATTATGTTTTTTTTAAAGTATGTAATACAAAAATTAATTTTTTCCCCTAAAAGTGTATCTATTTAACTTTAAAAACATAAAATAGTTTTTAAATTAGTCAAATTTTTAAGAAACTACAGCGTTTTTTGTAAAAAAAAAGTCAATTTTGCAATTTTTTGGTGTTTTTTTCCAATTTTTTTTCAAAATTCTTTTAATTTATCAAACTATGAATAATATCATTGTGTTCCTTACTAAAAAAACCAACCAAATCACTACACATAATTTTTTTTACTTCAAATAGAAACTTTATAAAACAAGTTGAAAGTAAAAAAAAAAGTAAGTGAGTAAATTCACGTACTCCTTCTAGGGTTAATATTATAATTTTTATTATTATTATTATTTTGAATTATTCTCTAATATCATTAATAAATAATTACATTTAATATTAAATATTAAATATTTTTTTAATTGTAGTAAATTAAAGGTTAATTATGACCGAGCAGAATAACTTACAATCATTAAGGATTTCCTGATTCTGAAAAAAATGATAGACATTAAAGTAACGTAATAACCTGCGATTCAATGTTATCGAAGGAGGGTTCTCGGAATGTGAAAGATGAGAGTTTTTAGGGTGTGATCAGATTCCAGTGACGAAACAAATCAAATGGTACTAAACAGTCCACAGGGAATTTTTTTTCTCAGACTACACTTATCACTTTTTTATCATATAGGGAAAAATATTTTTATTCTCCACTCATCTATCCCTCTATTTTAATACTTCTCCACAAATCACTTTAAAAATAAAAAATTTGTATTCAATAGCAAAAATTTTCTCAATCTACGTCTTTAAATACGTCACTGTCATCGAAACACCCAATTTTTCCCCCTCACATTCCATTCATCGTTTCACAATGAATGAGACGTAGAAATTTTTTTTGCACTATTTTATATACGCATTATTTCACTTTCCTTCTCTTCATTGCTTCACTACCTTTTTTTTGAGAATGAAAAATAAAAAAAAATTTCCTTTCGAAAAAATATTTACACGAAATTCATTATTGTCGTGATGTGAAAATATTTCACAAGGAGAGGAGGGACAGAACTTTTTCTAGATGAATAAAGAAGATGAATAGATGAATAAAGAAAAAAAGTAAAGTTTTGTTAAAAATTGAAATCAGGAGTTTGTTTTTGTTTATATATTATTTGGTTGATGATTTGAGGAAACTGTCAAAACATGCCACCCACCATCGTTTTATTGATCGCAAGGAGAGAATACGCAAGAACACCGGTTTTATATATCATCGTTGCTTTTTCAGAAAATTTCTCCTTTTTCCGTTCTTAAAAGCACATTTAGATTGTATTTTAATGTTATATTATGAAAATATTATCATTAGTTGATGAAAATTAATCTACTTACGTTAATTCGTTGATGATAAATTGATTCACAATAGAGATAAACTTACAGCAAACCACAATATGCGAACGAGATGCTACAAAGTGGCAACCATATTGAAATAGAAAGCGCCACTTGCGGTGCGCACGAAAGCTTTCGAGCTTTCGAGCTTTAACCTCCCTTTATCTACCCACGCATTAACTTTGAAGCTGGATTTAAATTTATGCCAAGTTTATATACTTAGTTGATACTATCGTATTACACACGTTCATTGACGTTGGCCTTTTATTATTGTGTATTACAGCATCATTATTTATTCACCTTGAGGAAAGGAAAAATGTGTAGGCATTTTGGTTATTTATATATTATGTGTATATTTTCCTCTTTTTTTTGCTAATTAAATGGTTTAATTTTCTTATAAGCATATATAAAGGAGTAAGAAAAGAGAAGAAAAAATTGCCAAGAAATATGTACCCTACATATTTTAGAACACGATTCTCTCATACGAAAATGAAATTCCTTTGGTGTTTAATTAAAATTTTTGTTTGTAAAATATATTTTTATGTAATTACAAATTTTTGAATTTCATCTCTTTTTGTTGTGCTTGTAATTTATTTCTTTCTTTTAGACAATAGTTTGTAATTCATTATTCGCTTTCAGACAAAAAAATACTTTTATTCTTTTGTATTTTGTGTTTGTTATTTTTCATTATTTTAGATATTATTTTAATTTATTATTTTAATTACCTTTTTTATTTTTTAAATTTTTCTACTATTACTTTTTCTATAAAATTATATCGTTATTTTATACTTAAAATTTGTTATTATCACTCTCATATCATTATTAGTTAATATTTATTTTTATATTATTTATCACTTCATTCACAATTTTTTTTATTATTTATTACTTAATTTATATTTTTATCTTATTTATTACTTCATTTATTTCTTTTCATCATTATTTATTATTATTTATATTATTAAATTTAATGTTCCTAGTTTCCATTTGCCAAATAATTAAATTCCATTGTAGGGAATCTATTTGAGCAAATCCAATCTACTTAAGCATGAATAAGTAATTTTGTTTAATTATTTGTAATTATTAGTAAGTAAGAGTTTAGTTCTACAATAAAAAAAATAACATTTTGCATAAAACTAAAAAACTTTTAATTAGATTGACGCAGATTCAAAGAAATTATAAAAAACTTAGAAAAACAATATTGGTCAGAGAATTCAGAAAAATGTCAGGCAATTTTATCAAAAAGTGCTGGAAAAATGTCAAATTTCTGCAATTATTACAAAAAATTTGTATTTTTTGGCGTCGAAAAACAAGTTTTTAAATACTTAAAAGCATTTAATTTTCCTAGAATTTTTTTTCACCTTTAAAACTTTTGAATAACACTTGAATTTTAAAAAGTTTTTTACTTTTTTTTAAAAGTTATTTTAAATAATTAAATTCTAGAAAAAGAATTTCTTAACGTTATTTATTCTAAGTAACTTAGAAAAGAATTATGTAAAAAACATTTGCAATTTTTAGAAAAAATTGTTTTTCATAAGGTTTTAAACTAAAATTTAAAAAAATTCCAATTGCTGTAAAAAAATTAATAATAATAATAAATATTATGGAAAAATTAGATTGAAAAATTTTAATTTAATTTTGTAAAGATACTTGAATTTAAAAATAAAATCGTATAAAGAATAATCAAATTAATCATTGTTATTATTATTTGTTTTTATTATTTCATTACAGAGTTTTAAAAAAACTGCATTTTCAAAGAATTTTAATTTAATTAGGGTCAGTTGGGGTAAATAGAAACAGATTTGCTAAGTTTCACCAATAACATAAGTTTTTTCTTTTAAATCGGAATACTTTCGGTTTCCTTGTGTATTGAGTTATTATTACACTTCCGTGAAACAATTTTATGGTGAAATAAAAAATATGGGTATCATTAAATCTCAATAATTAACTGTTTCTATTTACTCCTAAATTTTTCAACTTTGCAAAAATTTAGGGGTAAATAGAAACAGTTGATTATTTCTTACAAAAATTAAGAAAAAATCAATTTCAAGTATGGAAATGTTAAAAGATACAAAGAATTACATAAGGAATTGTGTTATTTATAAAATAATTAAAACTAATAAATAATAATGCATTACATAAGTTTAAAAATAAACCATGCCAAAAGTTGAAACATATTACACAAATAAAGGTTTGTTCTCTCTTATTCTCTCTCATTCTCTCCCGTTATCTCTTATTCTCTCTTATATTATAGTGTTGTATTTGATAGAAATAATTTTCTCATTTATATTATAAGAAATATTATTGAAATTTCTGCTGTTTCTATTTACCCCGAATTTCCAGTTTTTAGGGGTAAATAGAAACAGTCTCCTATTTTGAATTAAAGTTTGGAAAATGAAAAAATCAAAGTTGATTTTTGTTGTAGTATTAATAAGAGATAATTATAAATTTTAGTATGAATTTTTAGTTTATTTTTTTCCAAATGCGAGTCAAAAAAGTGAAAGGATGTCTTGTTTGATTTTCAATTTTTTATGCAATAGGAAATATTTTTGTATATATTGCTGTTAATTGACAAATGGAAAATGAGAGAATACTTAGAACTTGTTGGGGGTGATATAAGCTTCAAGATGTAAGGCCGTATTTATTTAAAAAATTTTTGATTTAACTAAAATAACTACTGTTTCGATTTACCCCTTATTTCTATTTACCCCATCTGACCCTAGAATATTATTAAATCTAACAAAATGTCATAATTAAAATAATTTAATTTCTAAAGAGTTATAATTAAAATTTTCAGCTAAAGATTTAAACTTATTTTCGGAAAGTTGTAATAATAAAATTTATATATCTTTTACCAATTTCAATTTCTCGAGTAAAGTACTTTTTAATTGTTAGTAATTATTAATTATAAACAACTTGACATTATCAGACGATTTTATATAATTAATGTTAAAAGTTTTATCGTCTGAGAGAGATGGGATTTTTTTGCTTCGTTAAAAGCAGGAAATAAAATGTCTAAACCAAAGCGGATTTTTCTGCTTGGAATAAAAAAGAGATTTATACAAATATAATGAAACTATAAAAAGTATATAAAAGTATGTAATACAAGTAGGTATAATAAAATTAAAAATTATTATCAATATAAATTAATTTCCGTTCGTTGAAAATTCCAATTATTCTTATGTCTGACTGAACTGGTTTTCTCTATGTACTTAAGTACAAATTCCAATTACTCAATGTCTGACTAAAATCAGATTTCTCTACTTAAGAAAAAATTCAGATTTTTTCATGTCTATCTGAGTATAGATGTTTCTACTTGAGTAAAATTCATTATTCTTCTTTTCTTTTGATTTTTTGAAAAAAAGTTGTCATGTCTGGCAAAATAAATAAAAATTATTTGAAAATAAATTTTTTAGAAAAATCGAGTTTCTTCTCCTTTCTCTTAAAGTAGTTTTCATGTCCGCATTTTATATACGTACCATAATATCATAATATAGATAAAATTTTGAAATATTAAAATTTAGAATAAAATTTCCTCTTCTTACTTTAAATATTTCATATCAGGCACATCCTTTTAAATATTATAAATCGTTAAATATTTACGTTGTCTAAAGAATTACTCTATCCTCATTTTATCTGCTGCTAAATTTCAAAAATGAAATACTGTTAGAGGTTAGAGAACAAAAAAAAAAGAAATAAATAAAATAATCTGCGAGAAGAGTTTAAACCAATTTAAATGAATTAACCTGGTGCTGTGCCAGAAACAGTAAATCGGACCTAAAGAAGGTAATGACCCTTTAAAATGCATGTGCACTCTGCTTTCACATAAATGCATAATCAAATTTTAACCCACTTGCTAAATTTATTCAAATACGGATTTATAAAACCATTTCTGTTGCTAGTAAGAGACAAATTATTCAAAAACATAAAATCTCTTAATAGCTCAAATTAAAAATCAAATTAAATAGAAATAAAAACATTACATTTTGAGTAATGTGGAAAATTTATCAAAATTCTTAAATTTAAGAAACTAATGTTAAAAATCATAATAGATATTTAATTTTATACTCTTATTTGAACATTTTCAAATAAGCTAAAATTGTAGCCCTTAAAAAGGACACAGTTTTCTTTTGTTATAGTAGGTAAAGTTAAACTTTCAAAAATTCAAAAGTAGGGGAGAGTCTCCAGTTGTGAGACGGGTTTCATTTTTGACCCGTATATTGTAAACGGGTAAACGAAATTGTAATTAAAATACACCGTTCGAAAGGTAACAGAAATACGCAACTTTTATTCAAAGAAAGTGTAGTGTTTCGATGAACTCAAAAAATTTTACGATACATTTTCCGAGCACATCGCTTTTGTCAAAAAAAAAATGTCTCCAGTTGTGAGACACTCATTAAAAATTGCTAAAATTGAATAAGTTTGACATAAAACGTTATGTTTAGTAGAAATAATTAAATATATTAATAATATATATTATTATATACTAAATAATAATATTTATTCGCCAAAATATGACTATCAAATAAACACAAGCTTCAACAAGAGCATTAAAATTGATTTCTTCTGAATCAATTGACTTTCTTCCACTTGACATGCTTGCAAAGTCGTATTTTTTATGCTGCCCAGATGGGTGTTGACACCGTCTTACAACTGGTGATATGCTGTGTCTCACACCCAGAAATTGGCGCTATTTTGAAAAAGGAAAATTAAATTATTTTCAACCGTAGATTGGAACAATGCAATATTGCATCACAAAATATAAGGAAAACACTAAAAGAAAATGCATTACATTTACCTTTTCCAATTAATTAACTTGGAAAAAAAGTACTTTGCATTTTTTGAAAAAACGCTTTTTAGTCGATTATCACACACAGTGTTGGTATCTAACAAAAACAGTTTATATATCCGCTTCGGCGTACACGAAAAAGTTGGCTCATATAAAAAGAAATGTTTTTATATAAACCAATCGGCTTTTTAATATATGGGCAATTCCACGCAAGATTTACCTATGACCTTGAGAATTCGGTTAAACATATTTTTTTCTCAATCTATATGGAAAAAAAAGAAATACGTGTTTTTTTATTTTTGTTTAATCGCCCAAATTTTCGAGTTATGAATTTTCGAAATTTTGGATTTGTAACTGTAGACATATTTTCAGTAGCTTATAAGTCTGAAAATATTGAGTTTAGAAAAAACTTGTCAAGGAATGAAAGTTTTAGTTTTCTTTCAACTTTTAAGAAATGTAAAAAAAAATTTTTTTTTTAAATTTTTTAATAAAAAAAAATTTTTTTTTTTAAACAAATTAATTTTTTTTAACTTTGGACCTTTTTTTTTTTTTAAATTTATTTATACCTTATAATATACAGAAGATTTTCCAAAAAGTTTTGGAGTGGGCCGACGCGTTTAATGAGTTGTACAAAATTTTCAAAAATCACGTGCAAGGTGCTCGCGTTCTACGAAACGCCTCACAATGGAATTTTTTTACAATTTACTTCTCAAAAAATGTCTACAGACTAAAATTTTTAATCGATTCGAGTGTTAATTAATTTTTTTATTTTAATTTTCAAAAACACAAGGAAAGAAAAAAAACATTTAATACAAATTTATATAAATTAAATTGTATATAGTTATTGAACAAACTATTTCATACGTTCACTATTTTTTAACATATATTCTTTGTAATAAACTTCAATGAAAACTATGAAAAAAATTCTTTTTGGTGCAGAGGAACCAAAGTTCATTATTTGTTAACTATTATTGTTTATAACAATTAAAAATTGTTTTTTAACGAAAGGGAGATGTATTCATTAAATGAACCTAAAGTACAATATGAATATGAAAAAACAAAGTTTTTTTATGGAGAGGAACCAAAGTTAACTATTTGTTAACTAATATTGTTTATAACAGTTTAGATAAATTATTTTATGTTTTACTATTTATTTGGTGGTCGTATATTATATTAATTGAATTTGATTTAGGACATGTGTAGTAGCAAAATAAGAAAATAATCTTTCATTTTTAAAGGAAACTACACAATTAATTTGTTAACTTTTTGTTTTTAAAAAAAATTATAAACAATTGAAGATTCTTAGGTTTGCATGGAGAGATATCTTCAGAAATTGTTCTCCTTTTATTTAAAACAAAAAACACTCGAATCGATTAAAAATTTTAGTCTGTAGACATTTTTTGAGAAGTAAATTGTAAAAAAATTCCATTGTGAGGCGTTTCGTAGAACGCGAGCACCTTGCACGTGATTTTTGAAAATTTTGTACAACTCATTAAACGCGTCGGCCCACTCCAAAACTTTTTGGAAAATCTTCTGTATATTATAAGGTATAAATAAATTTAAAAAAAAAAAGGTCCAAAGTTAAAAAAAATTAATTTGTTTATAAAAAAAAATTTTTTTTTATTAAAAAATTTTTAAAAAAAATTTTTTTTTACATTTCTTAAAAGTTGAAAGAAAACTAAAACTTTCATTCCTTGACAAGTTTTTTCTAAACTCAATATTTTCAGACTTATAAGCTACTGAAAATATGTCTACAGTTACAAATCCAAAATTTCGAAAATTCATAACTCGAAAATTTGGGCGATTAAACAAACATAAAAAAACACGTATTTCTTTTTTTTCCATATAGATTGAGAAAAAAATATGTTTAACCGAATTCTCAAGGTCATAGGTAAATCTTGCGTGGAATTGCCCATATATAATATATTTATATAATATATATATATATATATATATATATATATATATATATATATATATATATATATATATATATATATATATATATATATATATATATATATATATATATATATATATATATATATATATATATATATATATATATATATATATATATATATATATATATATATATATATATATAAACGGGCTTATATTGCCCTTTCGTACAATGTACTGAACAATGAAAATCTTACGTTACTAGTTGACCGCCTTGTTATTATTTTTGTTGAAAATCTGCTTGCGCAGTTCTCTAACAAACGCATTAAGCGAAACGCCATAAAAATTTACTCTGTCATAAAAGTAAAACTGATTTGCCTCACGACTCAACCTATTGACCACTGAATTTTCTAAGTAATTAGTTCTAATAAGTTGTTAATTAAATAATGGAACTTCATTTCTGGGAGAATGCTTTGCTGCAAAAAAACAAAATAAACTTAAGAGATCTGAACAATTAAGTAAACCATTAATGACTTTAAATAAAAACAGGAGATCTGCAAAAAGAAATCTCTGAGATATAGTTGGAATATTAAATCTTTTTCTAAGGTCAGTATAGTCGTTATCATAGAAGTCGTAAGGCACTCCAATTTGTTTGGCGAGGAAACGAATAAATTTGTTCTGAATTCTCTCAATATCATCCACCCAATAGTCCTGATAAGGCCTCCACAAAGTAGACGCAAACTGGATGACAGGTCTGACTAACGTAAAGAACAATATTTTTATTGCTAACTCGTTTCTAAAATTTGAGGCAGTTCTCATGACAAAGCCCAATACCCTGTTCGCCTTACTGATGGTGTAATTAATATGATCATCATAATTAAAAAATCTATTGAGCATTACCCCAAGGTCACGTATAACTGTTACTCTAGAAATAATTTCATTGCCAATTAGATAAAGGCAGTCAGGAAAATTTTATATTTAAAAAAATTTTGTTTTTTCTTCTTTAAAAATTATCTAGAAATATAATTGTATTTTTGAAAATACATTATTTTATAAATTAACAAAAATTATTCAACTTATATAATTTAATTCTCGTCGTTAAATTCTGATAGAAATTGATTTTAAAAAAATTCAGCTTAAATTTCAGAAAATATTTGACTATTTAAAGCGTTATAATAGGAATTTTAGGAATTAATTAAATTTTAAAAGGTTTCAAATTAGATTCCTTGAAAATTTAAGGGAAGCAAAAGTATAAAAATATAAATTGTAATTCCTGTCGAAAAATAAATAAGAATATGTTTTTAATTTTTTGTTTAACAAAAAGTATTGAAGTTTTGAATAATTTAATTTAGAAATTCCGAAGAAATTTGTTTCTTGAAAAATAAAAACAATGGAAAATTTTGTCAAATTTCATTGAAATAAATTGAATATTTTAATGAATTTTTGATTTTTGAAGAATTTTTATTGAAAATTTGGAAAATAATTGAATAAAAAAAAGATGTAGAATAAACTTATTACCAGGATTGTTCCACTGCTATACTCTAAAGTTCAATTATTTAATAAAAAAATATCTTACATTCAAGTTGCTGTTAGAAATATTTTGGCGACTTCTATTCGAGTTGTTCAAATATCTAAATTTAAAGAAAAATTGTTAGAAAAATTATATTTAAAAAAAGAATTTTCCTTAAATTTCATAAAGCAAGTCTTTTAAAGCAACAATGTGAAGCAAAATTTCACGGGCGCTTGCGCGCATGTAGTTCTGCTGGTTTTTAAATAATAATTAAATTCTTTCTACGAATTTTAATAAAATTATATACTAATAAATAAATAAATAAATAAGTAAAAATTTTTAAGAATAATTACATCTTTTGAGGAATTCGATTAAAATTGTACTAAAAATATTTGAAACTCTGCAATGAGTTTTCTTATTTATAAGAATAATTGAATTCCTAAACAAAATTTTATGATCAAAATAATTGAATTATTGAAAAGAAATTTATAAAAAATTTGTAAATAATTGAATTTCCGTGAAATTTTTATTACTTAAATTAAAAATTAATTAATTATTAATTAATTAATTTTATTACTTAAATTTTTGAAAATAAGTGAATTTTGGAGAAGAATTGTTTTATTTGCATATAAAGATAATTGAAATTTTGAGGTGAATTTTTTTTTAAATTTTGAACAAATTGAATTTTTGCGAAGAATTTTATTACTTTTTAAAAATAATTGAATTTCTGCAATCATTTGTAACTTCTCCAAAATTCAATTTTTTATTAATGCTTTTTACTAAAATTCTTCTATTAATTCATTGTTTTTAATAATCAATTGAATATATATTAAAAAATATAACTAATTTCAAAAGAATTTTAATTAAAGTTTTTTAAAAAATCTGTTCTTTAAAATTTCTAATTAAATGCATTAAAAATCGAAGTTCTATATAATTTCAAATTGAAACTTTTTTAAATTCATCTTTTTATGAAAATTGTAAACGCAACTCTTTTAGAATTCAATTAGTTTTGAAATTTTTGAGTAAAATTATTCATTAAATAATTTATAAGTATTAATTTTATGATATTTTTTCAAGAATTTTAGTTATTTAAAAAGAAATTATTATCAGAAATAGAAAAAGTTTAAGGTTTTGTTTCCCTGGCTTTACCTGTCCTGTGGCATCCCTGATTTTACAGTAAAAAAAGTTTTTGCATGAAATTAATATTGACATATGAGAAAGTCACTCACTCTCTCTCTCCTCCTGGCTAGAATGTACTTTGAGTTTGATGCTCGGGGCATACTCTCTTATATATGATGAAGCTCATAATGCCGGAAGGCTCATTGAATCATATCTAATCGATGTTCCCAACTAGAGTAGCGCGTGAAGAGGTCGAGTTGAGATTTTGCAAATTCAGCGGACCCCTTGTTCCCCTGACTAAAGCCAGTCTAAGCTCCAGCAGTTTTTTGAAAGTCCTTAAGTATTAAACGTCATCATTTCGCATAAAACGATTTCACCATTCTTCTCCAAAAAACTTCTCATCGACTTTCGAGGGTCATCAACTTCATTCACAATATCGTCTCTTTTCAAAAAAAAAAAAAAATTACAATTTTCAAAATCTTTTACATTACTCGACAATTTATTTAACTTTCACAATTTTTAATTACATTTACAGTAACTTTTTAGTTTAAAGTTAAATGTTAATATAATAAAACTAAAAATTAGAAAAATATACTAAAAATTTAGGAATAATATGATTAAAAATGATAAAAACTAATTTGCCGACAATTTACTCTCTAAATCTGAATTAGTATTTTTCTACTGATGAAATAGAGCGGATTCGTTTACCAATTGAATTAATTATTAATTTGGAACAATAGTTTTTCCCTCTCTATATTATTTAAAAATTATAAAATGAAAATTTTTTATTTTCGATAAAAATAAGCAAAGAGACCCATCCGAATGATAAATATTAATGGAAATTCATGCCACAAATGGTTTTTCAGAGTCGCTTTCCAGGGGAATGGTTAATAAGATATAGTAAGTTGCATTTAGTTTGGTAACTTCATGATCCGGAGCCACACCATACAAGAGAGCATTCTCATATTAAAATTTATATTCCCGGACGTCCGATGCATATACATATACCAGGGAACGCATCGTGCGCGCCAAGGGAATTGTGTCGTTAAAATCGAATTTCACGGCTTTCCGACAAGCCGACACACACAGATATAAAAATATGTATATGTAGTTATTTTCAAATATATAATAAATATTCCACCAACTTGAATATATCTATAAGCTGCATCATTGCGGCGCATTAAAAAAAAAAAAAAAATCGAAAAAAAACGTTAGCCAATTAAATTATTTTACTGTTTCAAACCATTAATATGGATATGGCACAACAGAAATAAATTGTTATATCCAATTTATGTCCCATATCCACATATTGCTGAATAAAAAATTGTTGACAACTCAAATCTCCTTTTATTTATTGGAAAAATATTTTTTTTCTTGCCTACACAGATTATATAGATTATTTTTTTCAAATTGAAAAAAGAGAGGAAAAATAAAACATTTATCGATAATATAAAAATGGTAAGAATCTTCTGGATTTTTTTCTGTTTTTTTTCATGAAACTGGAGGAAAAAAATTTACAATTTACGTCATTTTGTAATCAATTATATTAACTTGCAGGAATAAAAAACTAATTACAATGAAGAAGCAGATTATTTATTTATTTTGAGAAATAAATTTATTCAGAATTAAATATATATATATTTTTTTAATTAAAATTAAGAAACAGTTTCTAATTATTGAATTTAGAAAATTAAAACTAGTAATTTCGCAAATTTTGAAAAACTTTTTTCGAGAAAGATGAGTAAATTTTGAAATATTAAGATCTATTTAAATTTTCCATAAAAGAAAAGGGGGAAAAATTGCGATATTCAATTTTCAGTTTAGATATAGATTTTTATTTTTAAAATTGGATTGATAACAATGTTGCTTAATAAAATAGAACTGTTTTTCTTCAAGATAAACGTAAGTTGCCGTGCAAGTTTATTGGAGAATCATCTCTCAAGAGAGAATTTTGTTGATGCTGTATACTCGCGAAAGAAAAATGCACTTCTGTTAAAAGATTAAAAAGTTTTTCTTGTTTAACACAATCGTAATCCTATCACTAATTTTATCTTTCTCAAAATTTCTACCATTATATCATTTATTTCCTTTAAATTTTATCAATTTACTTTATTGTTCAATTAGAATTTTTTTGTTTAAGTTTTCAAATTATTTTATTTTGTAATTTACAATTTCTTTTCATTTTAATTTACGTTTCTTTTATTTTCCTTAACTTTTAATTTAAAACGCTTTTGTTTTACCTTAGAATTTCTTTTATTTCTGATTTACAATTTTTTTATTTTTAATTTACAATATAGCTATTATTTTTTACAATTTTTTAATGTAATTTCCTTACTTTTCAATTTTGAATTTATTCTATTTTTAATTTTAATTTTCTGGAGAATGTTGTATTTTTGTAAGAATATTAAGTAACTAGGTAATTGTTTACGAAAATATAAAAAAAAAATAAAATTATTGTGCACTTTATTTTTTCAACTCAATTTATAAAGAAAAAAAATTGAGAGGTAAAAAAGTGTCATAGAAATTTATTAAAATCCTTCTTTTAAAAATTATCTCTTAATTAAATTTGATGTTCATTTAATTAAACTATTAAGTCCACTCGTTCTTCTGCGTGGTTTATTCTATAAGTTCCACATAAAATGAGTTATAAAAACACTATAATAGTAAAACATATACACGGAAAAAATCTTGGGTGACGTGCAATCCCAATCGTCGGAAAGTGGGGGAACTATAGTTTGGATGTGCTACGTTCTCAATTCGGGAAATCTACGTTCCCATGTTGGTGGCGCTGAACACCCAAGATTTGAGACTCAAAACCTTGGGACTGCAATAGCCGCATCTTGGGCGTTCAGCACGCCCAAGTTGGAAATGCAGCTCCTCCAAACTAAAGTCGTATCGCATTCGTACATTTTCGGTCTACTTGGAACGGCACGTCACCCAAGATTTTTTCCGTGTATTAATATTAAAATACATTAAATAGGGATGTTATATACTAAAATTTTATTTCCAGAAAATTAAAATTTATTAAAATTTAATATCTCTTTTCATATTTATTATTATTGAGTCCAAATTGTTTACTTCTTTCAAATTTTATGCGTGGATTCGCTATAATTAAAAAATTATATATTTCATATTTAATTTTCTTTTTATTAACAATTCGTGAGACTCGTGAATACAATTATTTTTTTTCTAAATTTTTTATATTCAATTTAATTTCTTTTCAATAATTTTGTTAAATAAAACCAATTTGATTAGTATTTATTATTTCTGTTATTTTAATTTAGAATTTTTTTATTCTTTAAAATTTCTTTTATTTAAAAATTACAATTTCTTTTATTTTCAATTCACAATTTCTCTTATTTCAAAATTGTAATTTATATTACATCAAAATTAAAATTTCTTTTATTTTCAATTCAAATTTTATAATTTATTTTCAGTTTCTACATTAAATACATAAATGTAAAAAACTATAAATTTAAAAAATTGTTTCTTCTCTATGAATTAAGTAATTAATTAAGTGTTCATATTCTACGAATAAAGTTCAATTCTGTTTAATTTACATTGTTGACATTTGACAATGACACACATCATTGACAATAAACTTTTTAAAATAAAAAATAGAATATTATTGGGTAGCAGTTTTAACATTATTATATTAATAAACTGTCTCAATTTAACGATGTTAATAGTCCAATAAAATGGGAAATATGTTGTTTCATCTAGAATGCGTAGGCGGATAAAGAAAAATAAAATCGAGTATCAGTGAATCGTTGGGGTAAAAACCTATATATTTATATTTATATGAAGCAAAATTTCAGATCAAATATCTATTTCTATAATCCTCGCAGTATTGAAAACAAATATAAATCCATTTGCGTGAGTTTTTATTCCCTTATTTTTCAATATGAAAGTGTTAAAAAGGACTCTTGAACCAGAAATTCAAAACCGGTTTCAATCCCTGAATTGGGTTAAAATGAATAAAGTCAGTAACTTTTGAGGAGTAGAAAAGAAAGATCCAACTCGAAAAGAGCAAAAGAACATTCAGAGTAGGGTTTACGTGGGTCGGAAGTAGAATTTAGAATGGATTCAAGTGAAATTCTGTAGTTCCTTCAAAACTTTGTTAGTATTCAGAGTGTGGGAAAAAGTAAAATTGATTGAGATGCCTTAACAAAGAGAGAAAGAGAAAAATAAGGAGTAAATTTTTCTTTTATCAAATGATTTCGAACAAATTAGACAACAAAGGAGGTGTTATTATATTCTAATATTCAAATTAAATAAAAAATTTATAATCATTAAAATTTTAGCCTGCTAAAGTTGGTAGTTCCACTCTGCAATCTCCCATAGGCGCTAATTATTACTATTTCTCGACAATGCTTCTTCAGTAATAATTGATAAATAAAAAAGGGTACACTGTAAAAAATTTAGGGAGTTTGGGAATGGGAATTGGAATTGGGAATGGGTGCGATTTTTATAGAATCCCCCGGGGAGTTAAAATTTAACTCCCTTTTTTTACAGTGTACACCAGTTGAAACGCAAAACAGGTTTTCTTCAAGAATTTTATTCTAAAAATCTATTATATTTGTTTTAACATTATTAATTAACTAAAAATACATGTCTAGTGCTTCAACTAAAAAAAATTCATTTTATCAAAAACTTTATGAGTGACTTTGAACATTGAATACAGTTTTTTTATGACTTTAAAGTCATACGCTTTTGATAAAATTATGAAGTCTGCAACAAGCATTCCGCAAGTATATATTTTCCGTACTATATGGCAAGAGTTTGCAAAGTATGGACAAAGACAATACCCATTTTACAAAAATTAAAAGAAATTGGTTACAGAATCTAAAAAAATTTTCAAAAAATGATAATATCCATTGACATCCCGCGTGGAAAAGAAAGTTTTGGCAAAATCCAGCATAGTTCATCAAAATACAGAATAGTGTGGGCAAAGTACAGTAAAGTACGGATTATGAGCGTTTCCCATACTTCGGAATGTACGTGATCATCAGTTTTTAGAAATTCAAAATGGCTGATCCAAGATGGCGGAAATTTTTTCAAAATTCGTCGAATTTGCTTGAAACTTGTTACTCGGGGGTTTAAGGGTCGCTGATTACGAATCTAACATTAGTTTTCCAAAATTCAAAATGGCGGATCCAATATGGCGGACAACGAAATAAAAAATTGATCAGATTGGCTTGAAACTGAATACTTGGGGGTTTTTAGGGTCGCTGATTACGAATCTGACATTAGTTTTTCAGGGTATTTATCGATATTTGATTTCACCAACAATTATCATACTGATTTCAGATTAATTAGTTTCAAACAAATTCAATAAATTTAAAAAAATTTCCTCCATATTGAACCAGATATTTTGAATTTTGAAAAACTGATTTCAGATTTGTAATCAGCGACCCTGAAAATCCCCAAGTATTCAGTTTCAAGCCAATCTGATCAATTTTGCTTCCTCATGAGGAAGCTTTGCATTCGTAACGATTTTCAATTTTTGAAAAGAAGGTTATATGGACTCATTTACATCTGGAACATATGTATATTCAATTCTGAGCAAATGTCCAGATGTATGTGTGTGTGTGTATGTGTGTGTGTATGTCACAAAAATTGTGTACAAATTATTTCAGACAAATTTTGATGGATTGTCCTGAAATTTTGCAGGTTTATTGCAGTCATTAATACCTAAAATCTAACATAAGGATTTTCGAAAATATCTACAAAAATTTTTTTTTATACAATTTTTTTTAAAATTAAGAAATAAATTTTTTTTGTATTTTTTGAAATAATTTTTTTATTTTTTAATATTTTTATTAATTATTCTCAAAATTACATTCCTGACAAGAAAACGAATCGATTGATGTATACAAAGTATATATTTTATTAAAATTTATAAAATTAATAAATATTTTTCTTTTTCACAAAAAATTCAAATTTTTTAATTTCAATTTCAAAATTTTGTACGTGAATTACGTCACGAATTTCTATTTATATATTGAAGAAGCTAAATGTAACGTTACAAGCTGTATCGTTTTTTTATCTTTATTAAATTAAATTTTAATAAATTGTATTCACAATTACTATAATTAGAAGAGTATATTTCCTATTATATTTAATTATAATGGTAAAATATACATAAGCGAAATTAAGGAAAAATGAAAGGGTCATACGAGCCATCAAAATTGAACTCTCCTTCTTTTACTTAGAAAGGCATTAAGTAATTTTGATTCTTAGTAAAATTCTATTCTATAACGCTTCTTCCAAAATACTTTTACAACTATTTTATCACAAATTCACAGAATGAATTATATTGCACTAAACAATACCGAACATATTGTAATAAATTAGAGTTTTGCAACCGTGTCAACAAATTATAAGGAATTTGCATTGCGCATGCATCATTTTTTTACAACTTTGAGAATCCAAATTCCATATCCTTCTTTGAACTAAAATCTTAATCGAACAAAATAAATGCCAAGTATGAATTAAAGGAATAACTTCACAACTGTCTTCTTTAGTTCCATAATTTAAAAGTATCAAAGACTCTTTTGGGTTAAAATGACCAAAATGTAGTCTGTTGATAAAATGGAAACGTAAGCGTTTCTAAAAGATCTTTGACATCAAAGACTCTGTTGCAAATTCACATGTTGCAACCAATATAAGGAACTAAACATTTTTGCACAGTAAGAGGGTGCAATGACATTAAAGTTATTCCAAGTTATAATAATTATTGGCCAATATAAGAATATTTCCCAATCCTTTAACCCTCTCCACTAAATTTTGTCACACCCAAACCTCAATTTCAGGTATTAAAACTGATGTGCCCCAATGTAATTTGCTTCTTCGCGACAGTTAACTCCTGGAGACAGGTTATCGCGAGGTTGACCGTCTGCGAAACTCGGCCGGTTCAAGGGTTCGCCACGGGCAACCGAATTCCGGCGAACGTTAAAATCAAAAATCGCGAAGTGTTTGGAATAGAAAAGACTGAGAATTAACAGTGAACACAAAAATAAATAATGGAACAATTTAAACTATCTCATAAATAAAATCACGATTGTCGATTACTCTCGTTCATATATTCCACAATTTTGGCAGCCCTTTCGTCATACTTTGAATTGTTTTGAACTTATGACAACGATCATAAGACAAGTCCAAAACAATAGATATTCGAATTAAATAGCCGCGTATAGATTGAGGAATCGAAACGAGTAGAGATAAAAACAAAATATTTAAAATGAGTGCTTCAAATTGTCCCATTTAAATAAGTTGTTAATAGTGAACGTTCTGAATAGCAAAGACTGAGAATTAATGGTGAACAACACTTTAACAAATTAAAACAAATAAACAAATAGTTGCCCGTTCTAATAAGAAGGAGGACCAGCTCTAGATGACCTTTTCTCCCTTCTTTTAAGGGGCCGTCCATAAACCACGTGGACAATTTTTCACCAATTTTTGACCCCCCCGCCCCCCGTTGTGGACAGTCGTGGACATTTGTCAAACCCCCTCCCCCCTATACAATTGTCCACGTGGATATTGCAAATTAAAAAAATAAGTTTTTTTTTACTCCTGTATGTTAAAAAATAAAAAAGATTATTTTTGAACATATTTCAAAGCAAGAATGTCAGTAAAGTAAGGGAAATGTCAGGAAAAAATTTTGTCGGGGAAATTAAGAAAATTGTGACTTTTTTCGACTCATTTAAAATAATTGCGACAAAATACCACAATTTTTAGTAAAAAAAAAGTACAAGTTATTTTGATTTTTATAATGTGAAAAATAACTATAATCAGGGTGGCCGCTGGACCGGGAAACCGGGAAAACCGGGAAATGACAGTGAATTTTGAACTTGACCGGGATTTTGGATTTTTTTTTAAAAACACACATTATTTTGTGAGAAAAAATAAAAATATTTATTTCAAGACTTAGGTATTAACTATATTTCATTAAAAAAGATTGAACGATCTATAAAATCTATTTATATTTTGTCAGAGAATTTTATAAAAAGTACTATAAAAATATTCAATTTCTAGAATTTATAAGAAAATTATGAATTTTGCTGTCCAACGTAACAGATTTAGAAAAAGAAAATATTAAATTTAATTTTAAATTCTTTCTATTTCTAACAATAATTAAACAAAATATAATTTTAATTAAACTTGTCAAAAAAATTTCAATGAGAAAAAATTTCACATCCTATAGAATAGTGAAAAATAAATCAATTTAAAAATTTTTTTGCAATAATATAACAAAACAAATAAGAATTATTAAAAATTTGAACTAATTAGAACAAAAGTGATACGAAATTTATAAAAATTAATTTTAGAATAATAAATAATGTATATAAAAATAAATAAAATTTCTTTTTTTAGAAAATAAATTTTTAAAAAATCGTATTTTGCATTAATATCAATTAGTTTTTTTTTGCAATTATTGATAAGCAAATTTTTCTATATTTTAGAATGTTAAATTAATAATTATTATAGATTGAATTTTAAAAAATTTCAAATTTAAGTTTTAGAAAAGTTGAATTTTAAAAGATTTTAATTAAAAATTCTGAATAAGTCAGTTTTTAAAAATATTTTTATTCACATTTTTTCAAATTAGTTATGTTTTTAAATATGTACCTAATATTTAATTGAAAAATTTTTAAATTATTCAAAATTTCATGAAATTGTCTTGTAAACAAGTGGATTTTAGAAATATTTTAGTTATTTCTAGAATATAATTGAATTGAAATTTTGAAAATAATTGTTGATAAGTTACAGTAGCAATTCTTAAAAATTATTCAAATTTAAAGGATTTAAAATTTGAATTTTTTTAAAATTTGAATACCTACTATATGGAAAAATAATGGATAATAATTAAATATTTATTTCAAAAAATCTATTTAAGTTCAAAATTATTTTTAGAGTAAACTAAAATATTTTTAGGTTTTAGGAAAAAGTCAAAGTTTTGTCTAAAAATCAGGAAATTCTTTCAATCTTTCATGGAATAATTTATTTTCAGAGTTATTATTTATGACCAGGAAAAATAATTTATGACCGGGAAATGACCGTGAATTTTTTTTTACAAAAAAATGTCCACCCTGTATAAACAAATCTTTTTGAATAGTTGAAATTCTCCGAAGATAGTGATTCTTGATTATAATTAATACTTATTTTTCATTAATTTTTGTAACACTACATGATCATGATATAAACAACTTGTTTTATTATCAATATACATGTTTTGACAAGTAAAATCATGCGGTTTTCATTAATTTATCGATAATTTAACTGTTTGATTTCATTGGTTCTTTAGAAAAATGAAAAGGGCCCATTTTGTCGGTCATTTGCAAAAGTAATCCGTATTTTAAAAATGGAGGTGTGGAAAAATTTAAAACCTCTTGACTTTTCATCTTTAAGGTGCCCTGGACTGTAAACAATTCTTATCTGAATAACTTTCTAAAAGAACCAGAGATATTAATGTTAGTCTTTGTTTTTGTAGTCATAGAAATGAAAAATTCGATATTTCGTCAAATTATTCATAATAGAGATTGTTAAAAATTGTTAATTAAGTTTAATTTATATTCTTTTTTTCAAATGACACAATAAAATTGCACCTAATCATTAACCTTGTAAAAAATGGTTTATTAATAAATAAAACCGTCTGTAAACAATTCTTAGCTGAATAACTTCCCAGGAGAACCAGATATATCACCATAATTGGTATCACAATCTTTAATTCCGTTTTTCTCGAAATGAGGTTTTGGCGTTTTAAACTTTGAAATTCTGTAACTTATTGAATTTTTCACCAAAAAAGTTCTATGACCACTCAAAATTTTCCAAATTTTGTAAGCAATTCGCCCATGTAGATAAGTCTAATAGTGCCAAAATGGGCCCTTTTCATGTGGACGTCCACATTTGATAATAAATTTTCTGAAAGAATCATAATATAAATTTAATTTTGAAGTAATTTATTTTTATTAAAAGACTTCTTTTTTTGTACCTAAAGATGTTATGTAAATCATGTAACTTGTAACCACATTTATTATATTAGAATAATCAGTGTTTTGAAGTATTTTAATTAAATAATTCTGTATTGGTTTTGCTTTGTTAATTTTTAAACATTCTTTAAAATAATTATGAATAATGACCATTTATAAACTAAAGTGATTTAACATCATGTGACTGTTAGAAATTCAATGGTAATTTTTTCGACCACTTTTCTCTTAAAATATTTAATAAATTGAGTTGAAATTTTGTAAAAATGTCTAAAATATAATAAAGAAGGGCAGTGATTTTATTATAATAAAACACTTTTAAATCGGTAAAGAAGGTAAATTGATTAGAAATGACCGTGACAACTGATAATTTTAAAGTAAATTGTAATAATTAATTTTAAAAATATATAAACTTTTGCACATCACTGCCCTTCTTTATTGTATTTTAACTTTCGTACAAAATTTCAGTTCAATTTATTAAATATTTAATTTAAATAGAAAATTGATCGAAAAAATTACCATTGAGAACCTAACAATCACATGCTGTGTGAATATTCATCATATACTTGAATTGCAAGATTTCAGTCCTACTGTTTAGATTTAGAAATTAAATACATTTATTTTTACTAAACAAAAATTATCACGCGTCATATCCAGTTCCTCAATTGGTGGGAATTATTTTTTTCAATTAATAGCAATACTTTATAAAATTATATTCCTATATTCCTACAAACCAAATTAATTCTACAAAATATAAATTATCCTGTATCCTGTAGATCAATTAATTTTATCAATACACTTATCGCTTGTCAAAAAAAATTGTCAGAGCAAAGATTCTATCATCAATAATGATAAAATTATTTGTTTCCTTTAAAATTCAATTACCTAGAATTATCTATTGAAATATACGATATTACTTTTATATTAAAAATAAAGTATTATTAAAAATGTAAGCAATTATCGAATATTAATGAATACTGCTCTATTTCGAAGTTGTCAGATACTTTCCTCAGTCGAAACTAAGTGGGTGTGAGCAATGGATTTTATTAAAATATATTTTTTTAGTTGCATTTTGTGCAAGGAAATGCTTGCAATAAGTTCAACTGAAAGTTTAGAAAAATCAGCACCAACAAATTATTTTGACAGTCTAGTGAACTACCTGAAAAACGAATCGAAACTGTATCAAGTTGTTTTTATTCTTGAAGATGAATCTTACAATATGGATCCAATGATGAATTCTCTTAGAAAAACAGTTAATGAGCATTTTCCATCATTAAGCCTTAACAGTAATCACATTCAAATTTGGTACAAAAGGTAAAATATTCTTAAACAAATAAAAAGAAAAGCAAGTGGTGAGTTTTGACATAAAAGATTGTAATTAAATTTATTCACTACTCGCAGGTCAAATATTTTCTCATTATGATGAAAATGTAATAAATCCGTTTTTTAATCGCTTTTATTTCTCATTTAAGAATTGAAATAATTAACCTATTTCGCCCGAGAATTCCTTTTTTTCCCTTTAAATTTTGTATTTAACATTTTCAAAGATGCCCGTGCAGAAAAATTTCGTGGCGCTAGCAAGCAGTGCTAGATACATGGTAAATTTACATGCAGTCTAGCGCTGCTAGCTAGCGCCACGAAATTTTTCTACACGGGGGGTGGGCTAAAAAAATTTACTCATTGTGCTTATGAATTTTTAGTCCTCTTTCAGAATCTGCAAGAAAATTTAAGTTTTTACTTAACCCCTTGACTGTGGATGACGTGTATACACGTCATGAAAAAAACTGGCCCAAACAGTGGATGACGTGTATACACGTCATGGCCCAAACAAGAAAACATCTTAACGTATATTCGCAAAAATTCTTACCCGGGGGTTTTTGGGGTCGCTGATCACGATTCTGAAGTCAGATTTTCAAAATAAATAATTTTTTATCCAAAATGGCCGCCAAAAATTTTGAAAAATTTCAAAAGTAGATAAATTCTTTTAAAAATTCTTACTCGGGGGTTTTTGGGGTCGCTGATCACGATTCTGAAGTCATATTTTCAAAATACATAATTTTTCATCCAAAATGGCCGCTAAAAATTTTGAAAAATTTCAAAAGTGGATAAATTTTTTTTAAAATTCTTACTCGGGGGTTTTTGGGGTCGCTGATCACGATTCTAAAGTCAGATTTTCAAAATAAATAATTTTTCATCCAAAATGGCCGCCAAAAATTTTTGTAAATCTTTTAAAGTAGATAAATTCTTTTCAAAATTCTTACTCGGGGGTTTTTGGGGTCGCTGATCACGATTCTGAAGTCATATTTTTAAAATAAATAATTTTTCATACAAAATGTCCGCCAAAAATTTTGAAAAATTTCTAAAGTGGATAAATTATTTTAAAAATTCTTACTATTTAAACTTTGAAAAACTAATAACAGATGCGTAATCAGCGACCACGAAAACCCCCGAGTAACGAATTTTAAGCGAATCTAATGAATTTTTCAAAATTGTGTCTGCCATTTTGGATCCGCCATTTTGAATTTTAAAAAACTAATGTCAGATTCGTAATCAGCGAACACGAAAACCCCCGAGTAACGAATTTTAAGCGAATCCAATGAATTTTTCAAAATCGTGTTCGCCATTTTGGATTCGACATTTTGAATTTTAAAAAACTAATGTCAGATTCGTAATCAGCGACCACGAAAACCTCCAAGTAACGAATTTTAAGCGAATCCAATGAATTTTTTAAAATCGTGTTCGCCATATTGGATCCGCCATTTTGAATTTTAAAAAACTAATGTCAGATTCGTAATCAGCGACCCCAGAAACCCCTTAGTACATAGTGTCATGAAAATGTATTCACAAGACGGTCTTACACATTTTGGGACCATTTTGTTATATTTTAGCTGCACACTGAAGGGGTTAAAGATTAAAAATTATGATTGTTTAAACAAAACAAACAAAAAATTTTTATTTTTTTTTTATTAAAACTATATGTTTGATTGGAAATCGATTTAGGAAAAATTTAGAATGACAAAATATCGCATCCAAAATGTATTTATTTATATTTTTAAGGATTTATTTATATTTGTACTTTAATGTGTAAGAAATTATTTAAATGACTCCTACATTATTTTACAATTTTTGTATGTCCAAGTTATTGATTTTTATTGTTATAGTTTTAAATTATTTTTACATGTAAAACTAGATTACCTAAAGAGTAAATTGTGTAAATTTCGAAACCTGGAATATTATTAAAAAATCATGATCTGAATGTCTTTGTTTTTATTTTCCTTATAAATAAAATTTTTCAAAATAGAAAAAAATATTTAAACATAAAATAGAGAAAATTTTGTAAAAGTAAAAATATATTTATCAAAAATATAAAATAATGAAAAAGTAACTTTATTGTAAAAATCAAAATTCCACTTTTATGTCTGAAATCACCAAACTGTGTTTTACTTTTACGATTAATTTAAATAAACAATAATGGTAATTTTTAATTTAGTTATTTCAGAAGTATTTTCAAAAAACATGTGAATTATAGAAGAACAGCATTGATTGTTTTTCAAGCAAAAAATAATATCAGTTTAACAAAAATTCAAGAAAATTTGGAAAATATAAATTCAATGACTCAATTATCACTGCCAAGATGTTTAATTATGCAATCTTTAAATTCAACTTTCGTGGATCTTAACAGTACTCTACAGTCTTTTTGGCGAAAAAGTTATTTGGACATTACAATAATGACATACGATCAAAAACACCACTTGACACCTTTTTTGAGTCAAATAAATCCGTTTACGAATACATACACTGCTCAAGAGATATCATCCGAAATACAATGGTTTCCAAATAAAATACTCGATCTACATGGATACAAAATGAATTTTAAAATTGTATTTTTGAATGATTACATTATAGAGCGTGAACACGAGACAAAGATAAAAGAAGAAATTTCACTAATTTTTACAAAAGCTATGAATTTTAAAAATGATAATACTATTTTCGATAATACAAAAAAATCTCATGTTCTAAGATTTAATTACGAAAAATATTTTACAAAAAAAAGTTTGAAATTGAATCAATTTGAAAATTTACGTTTGATAAAAATTCTCAGCATTAAAGCTATAATTCCAAATATGGAAAAATTTACACCAATTTTTGCTTTTTCATCAGAACTGGTTTACATGATTTTGGGAACAGTTGGCATGATTGCAATTATTCGTGTCACAGCTTTCTTTATGAAATTCAAGAAGAACACATGGCAAACGTTAAATATCAGTCAAATCATAATTGGAATGCCTGCAAGTCAACAGCCTAAAAATTGGTTGGAGAGGATTATTTTTGGTTCTTTATTAATTACCTGCATTGTTTACACAGGATATTTTTACTCAGTAATTTTGGACATTAGTTTCCAGTCGAAAAATGATATTTCAACATTGGAGGAATTAGCAAATTCGTCATTGATACCGTTGATGAAAGCAGATCAATGTTCAACTTTAAAAAACAGTTCTATTCCTCATTTTAAGGCACTAGGAGATAAGTGTGAAGTTATCTCCATATTTGATTTTAAAACTAATTACTGTTTAGAATACTTAGTTGAGCATAGAAATGTAACCTGCTTCTATGCTGATGCTGAATATCAAGTTCATAAATTTTCAGCTGTTAGAAGAGAAGAGTTAAATGTTAAAATATTGCCAGAAACTGTTGATCATTACGCATTTGCTGTAGAAGTATATGGTAACCCACCGTATACCGATCGTTACAATAAAATAATTCTAAGAGCCTCAGAGTTTGGATTGTTAAACGAATATTTTAGAAATGATGTATTGCGAAAAAATATTATTCCTCCGAAAGAAATAGAAAAGCAACAAATTTTATTTTTATCATCTTATGTATTAGGTATTGGTTATTCTCTTTCTATAATTGTATTTGTGCTCGAAATATTTGCGGTAACTTTACATAATAGATTTTATACTTTTTATACAAATTTTAAATTTAGAAATTAAGGTATCACATCTCCTTACAGGATGTGATTGTTAGGTTCTCAATGGTAATTTTTTCGACCACTTTTCTCTTTAAATATTTAATAAATTGAGCGGAAATTTTGTACAAAAGTCTAAAATACAATAAAGAAGGGCAGTGATGTGCAAAAGTTTGAATATTTCTTAAATTAATTATTACAAATTACTTTAAAATTATCAGTTGTCACGGTCAGTTCTAATCAATTTCTCGTCTTTACCGAATTTAAAGTGTTTTATTTTCATTTATTTTTGATTTGTTAAAACTTTTGCACATCACTGCGCTTCTTTATTGTATTTTAAACTTTCGAACAAAAGTGGTCAAAAAAATTACCATTGAATTTCTAACAGTCACATGCTCTTAATTAAAACAGGGTGGCCGCTTTTTTATAACAAAATTCCCTCAAAAATTATTTTAAAGATTTTAATTTAATTATTTTTGAAAAATTTTAACTACAATTCTTTTCTAGGGTAAGTCCGAGGGAGACAGCCATACGGGAGAGATGGCTAGTTGAAATTTTTGCAAATTTTTTGGACGAATTTATCTAAAATTGAATTGAAAATAATTGAATCTCGTACGAAGAATTTTATTAAAGTTTTTGAAAATAGTTGAATTCTTTTAAAAAATATGATAATCATATTTTAAATATTTCAACTACTCTGTCTGACTAAATGTTTTTGTTTCTAATTAGATTCAATTTATTATTATTTTTATATTATTTAAAACAGAATTAGCACAGAATTTAAAAAATTCTGTCTAACAAAAACAGTTCTGTACTACTCATTAATATACATATTTATTGAATTTCAACAATATTTTCAAGCAAAACGATAACTTATAATATGCTGCTTCCAATAATGGCAAAATAAAATCGATGTTATTGTGAAAATCACTTGCAAGTGATACAGTGTTAATATTTAATTATTTCATATTTATAATTAATTTAACATAATTTTGATTTTATCTTACGATTTAATTATTTAATATTTAATAAAATAATCAATATTTTTAATTTGATTATTAAAAAAAGAAAAAGAAATGAAATTCCAATTTGTCAAAACGACATTTTTAACCTTTTTAATAAGTTTCTATAAAATTTACTTTTTCGCAAAAGATTTGACTTTATAAAATAAATTTACAGAGCTTCTTAAGAAGATAAATAAGATCGAGCTCATCTCGAAAGGCAAAAAGAATATCTTGACTAAATTTTTGCACACATTTGAACTTTATATTCCTTAATAATATCCATTAGTTATTAAAATCATCTCTTAAATGAGATGTGGGTGTACTTCAAGTTTAGATTTTTCTAAGAAAAGGCCATTAGAAAAGTAAAGAAACTAAATAATAGTTAAAATCAATTAATGCTCTTAAATGTTTGTCCAATGTCAATGTCGAAATGTCTAATGTAGTAATAGAGGCGTGTAGTCTAATAAAAAAAAAAAAAAAGTAAATAAAATGTTAGTAAGAAATTTATTATGAAATTAATTATGAATTTATAAAATTTGTTACCGAAGTTATAATTGAGAATTTATGAAATTTATTATGAAGTTAATTATGAATTTCTGACATTTGTTGTGAAGTTGATTAAAAATTTGTTAAATTTTTTTATGAAGTTAATTAGGTATTTGCGAAACTATTTTTGAAGTTATGATTATTAAATTTACAATATTGATTTTATTGCTATTCTTTCAAATCCAAAATAAAAACGAACTGCTTTTATTCTTCAATTATCATTCACTAAAAAGTTCCATTTTAATTAAAAATCGTTAAACGTCTTTTATTCATATCAATTGAGCTTATTTATTAAATTAAAATTTGTATAATCAACTCTTTTTTTACCGATTGACAATTATATTTAGTACAAAACAAATTTTTCAATATCGGAAAATAAAATTTTAGATTTTAAAAAATTCCGTCTATCTGATTAATAGAGGTAATTTCTCTGCATTAAATTTTAAATACACCTCGAAATTTATTTTATACAGTAATGATATTTCCATCAGGAATTTGTATATTTAAAATAAGTAGGTAATAAAGTCGATATTTGAAAGGAATAAAATATCATAATTTTTTATGTTATTTGAAGTTTAATAATTTTAACTAACTAAATCAATATAATAATACTGATAATATTATTTTTAATCCTCTTTCAACTTTGTCTGACTAAAATAATTTTATGTTACTGCTTTTTACATGTTTACAGAATTTTATTCACTTTGACTGACTAAAATAGGATTATACTACTGATAATCATATTTTCATTGTTTTAACCACTTTGGATGACTAAATATTATTTTTTCTACTTATTACATCAATCAATATTTATTTTATTAAATTTAGAGAGAATTTTACCATTTTGCATGGCTAAAGCAGTTCTTTACTACTAATAAATACATTTATCATATTTCAACCGTTTCGTCTGACTAAAATAGTATAATTCTACTGTTACTAATATTTTTCTCATATCAGCTGCCTGAAACTAGCTGTCTCAAGCACTCTCTAAATTTGAATTAGTAAAAATGTTTACTAACTTAAATTAGTGACTGACTTTTTGCTTTTGAATTAGTAAATTTCACTAATAAATTAGTAGAAATTACTATTTATTTAATAAACTTTACTAATTTAAAAGCAAAAAGTCAGTCACTAATTCAAATTAGTAGAGGTGTGCAAAAAACTCAAAGCTCGAAGCTCGAAGCTCGAGCGGGTATTTTCGAGCTTTCCATTTTTCGAGCCGAGCCTATTCAGTTCGAGCTCGAGCCGAGCTTTATAAAAAGCTCGAATAATTTCGGGTACTCGAATTTTTCGGGTACTCGAAACTTTCGGGTACTCAAAAATTTCGGGTACCCGATACATCGAGCCCGGCTCGGGCTCGGCTCGGCTCGAAAAAATTGCGGCCCGGCTCGGCTATTCGAGCTTTTTGCACACCTCTAATTTTTACTAATTCAGATTTAGAGAGCTGCAGCCTCGTTTATAAAAATGTAAATTAGTTGAGATTATTTTCAAAAATATGGAAATTTCATAAAAATATTATTTGGCTGACTAAAACAGCATTATACTACTGATAATTATTTTTTAAAGTATTTTAATCCAATATTCTAACTACTTTGTCTGACCAAATATTACTTTTTCTACTTAGACCACAGTTTACAACAATTATTTTTTTATTTTTAACAAACTTTGACAATTTTCATTAGTTTGGTCTGATTTAGACTGGTAATTTATACTACTAAAACTAACATTTCAATTTCTGTTAGTTTTTGAATTTTATTTATTTGGATTCTTCGTTTTGGTTTAATATTTATTTCACTATACTGCTCAGAATAGAATTAGATGAATTTTATCAATTTTGTCTGACCAAAACAGTACAAATACTACTGATAAAAATATTTCTAATACTTTTATAATTGTGTCTGACCAAGTGTCTGACTAAAATTGTCTCATAAGCTTTGGATGACTATATTAGTATTATACTACTGACAATCACATTGTAAAGGTTTTCGACACTGCGGCTGACACACTATTTCTTTTTCTCCTCAAATTACATTTTTTTAAATACTTATTTTTATTATTAAACCTCTAGATAAATTGGAGTCAATTAACTAAGTCAATTAACAAAGACGTAAACAATATATGCGCAAACAATTAATTAACAAAAATAATGTTTTAAAACCATTATATTATTTCATTCCTTCCAAGGATGGAATTTATTAAGGTAAGTCCGGGGGAGATGGACATAGATTTTTTAAAGCACTGTAAAAATTATAAAAAGGCGATTTTTGTCTAAACTTTTATTTATAATAATTAAACATTGAACACACTTAACTTTAAAGTAACGAAAAATAAAATATTTTCATAGAAACAACCTCAAAATTTACATTTTTTAAAAAGTGCATTTGGCAATCTCTCCTGGAATGTCCGGGAGAGATGGCGAAATACTTATAATTTTTTAATTTTAGCTTAAACTTAATTTTTAATCGTTCAAATTACTTTTTCCTATTCTGATCACATTTTGAACATTTATCATGGGATTCAGTTCAGTTTTCATGTACCCAAAAATACCAAATACTGCACTGAATCCAATCTTCAATCAATGTCGTTTGATTGTAACTTTCGACTCAACCTACAAATAAATCTCCATCTCTGGTATCAATTAGATGAATTATTTTGTTCTCAGACATTTTTAATTTGTTTTTCTTTAATCTTTCTTAAGTATCTAACATTAACATAAAATTTTTTTAATAAAAATTATTAATGGCCATCTCACCCAATAATACATGACAAAAGTAAACATCAAAATATTAAATAAATAAAATAATTTTTCCTTTTGTTTATTGTTTATATCTAAGCGTGAGTTAGGCACTACTCAATAAAATTAAAAATGAAAAAATATGTTAAAAAATAATATAGGAATAAGAAATATGAAATTCTCAAATTATTTTAGACCAATTCCAAAAAAATGTAGAAGGATTACACTTACATTTTCATTATTTTTCAACAATTTGTTGTTTACATTTATTAGTAGTTACAAAAAGTTGAAGAATAACCAATAATAAGTGATATTTCTGTACTAATTCTGTAAAATATTTGAACTGAAATATCGTCGACTATTTCATAATATATACTATTCGTTAAACTTCAAAAAATTAATTTTTTTATTATCAAAAATATGGAAAAGTAGATTTTTTTGCCCATACTTCAGCCATGTTTTTGACAAAGTTCAGATAAGTAGTTTTGTTCACTTGAACTTTTAAATATGAAAGAACATAAAAGATCAAACAAATATATAACATTAAATTATTGAGACGCATGAATATTTCCCAAATGACAAGTAACCGAACTGCCATTTAACCGAAATGCATGTAACAGACCCGTCATTCAACAGAATTGTCATTTGACAGACCTGTTATGTAACAGAATTGTCATTCGACAGACCTGTTGAATATAAAAGTTGTCATTTAACAGAATTGTCACTTAATAACAATGTCATCTAACAGAATTGTCATTTATCAGAAACGACACATAACAGAATTATCATTTAACAGACCCGACATGTAACAGAATTGTCATCTGACAGAACAGACATGTAACAGACATGTCATTTGACAGACTGGACATATAACAGAATTATCATTTCACATAACTGTCATTTAACAGAATTGTCACTCGACAGACCCATCATGTAACAGAATAGTTTTGTAACAACTCTTTTCATAGAAATTTGTATGAATTTCTCTGAATTCCTGGGAATTTCCAAGAAGAGGGTTGTTACAAAACAATTCTGTTACATTATGGGTCTGTTTAGTGACAATTCTGTTACATGACAGTTCTGTCAAATGACAATTCTTTTATATAACGACTCGGACAAATGACAATTCTGTCACATGTCTGTTCTGTCAGATGACAATTTTGTTACACGTCGGATCTGTTAAATGATAATTCTGTTATGTGGCGGTTCTGACAAATGACAATTTTTGTTAGATGACAGTGCCGTTTAGTGACAATTCTGTTAAATGTCAGTTCTGTTACATGACAGGTCTTTAAAATGACAGTTCTGTTACTTGTCGGTTCCATCAATGAACCTGAAAGGTCTGTCAAATGACAATTCTGTTACATGACGGGTCTGATGTCAATTGACAATTCTGTAGTATGACGGTTCTGTCGAGTGACAATTCTGATTAATGTCGATTCTGTTAAATGACAACTTTTATATTCAACAGGTTTGTCGAATGACAATTCTGTTACTTAAGGTCATGTTATTCAGTGGTCACGTGTTTCCATAGTGAAGTATATGGAGCACGTGACCACTGAATAACATGACCTTAACGGGTTGCTCAAACGGCAATTCTGTTAAATGATGGGTCTGTCGGATGACAATTCTGTTACATGTCGGTTCGGTCAATTGACAATTCTGTTACATGCCGATTCGGGCAAGTGACATGTCTGTTCTGTCAAAAGACAATTCCGTTGAATGACAATTCTGTCAAATGACAATTCTGTTACATAACAGGTCTGTCAAATGACAATTCTGTTGAAAGACGGGTCTGTTAAATGCATTTCGGTTAAATGAGAGTTCGGTTACTTGTCATTTGGGAAATATTCATGCGTCTCATTCGCTATGACACTTAAGGGGTTAAAAAAGAAGAAGAAAAGGAAGGTGCGTAATTTTCAATCATGTACATTCTATAATACAGTGTTTTTTTCAAATTTCTCGTTTACCAGAGATCTTATCAAGAAGTAACAACACATAAGGTAAAAAAGGAAAATAGTTCAAGACTCTTCCTGTTAGTCAGAATTAAAGTTCTAAATCAAAGTTAAAGTTTAAATTAGAGTTACAGTTAAAGTTGGGGTCAGAGATAAAGTTACGTGGAGAGGAGTTTCAAGTTGAATTGTGAGAGAGGGAGAAAAAGAGGGAGAGAGACAGAGAGTGAGTGAGAGAGAGAGAGAGCAAATACGTGGGCACAAGGAAAGGATCTGAATGTCGTGAAAATAGAATTTCACTTTACAGGTTACTGGTCAAAAATAGAAATCGAAATTTTGGGTAGGCCACAATCGTTGGAGAACGTCTCTCTAACCGCGTAGTAGATTGCGACTCGAGCGCCACTGTCAGTAAATCGATGCCGAAAGGCCTCACTCACTCTCTCTCTCTCTCTCTCTCTTACTCGACGATTCGTTCCATCGTCCTGTGCATCCACCATCCCAGAATCCACCCCCAACTCTCCCCTCTCCATTTTAGCTACCCTCTCTCTGGTAAGTTAAGCTCGCATTTTAACTCGGCTCTGCGGTTCAGCAGAGTTCAGTCCGCCACTCGAGCGTCGTGCACACGTGCCATCGCCAAAAAGCTCAGTTTTCTCTCTGCAAGCTCAACGTGTGCTGTGCACCAAAAAAATCTCGCGGTAGCAGAGTTTCACATTCAATGTTTCCCGCTCTCAAAGGCCTACACATCCCTTAAGGTAGTGCTTTCGTAATTTTTCAATTAAAAAAAAATTACCCTCCCCCCTCGTCCCCCCACCACCTTTGCGTTAAAAAAATTAATCTCGTGATTCATATAATATTTATTTTCTTACAAGAGAAAAGTTCATCGAAATAGTGTCTAAGGATAAATTTTACTCACAAAAAAATAATTATAAAATTCATTAAAAAAAAAATTTATTTTTATTTTTTCTTTCAGGAATTAAAAAAAATCCATTTTCAATTAACAAGTGAAAACGTGAATGTGATTTTATCGTTATATTCCTCTGCTTTCAAAGTTTAATTCGATTGTTCCGATAGTATATACAATATAAAGCACGTGTTGCAATTACAGTTTATTGGTTAATTAATGACAATTAATTTCAAGTCTCTACATAATATAAACACAGATGAATAATAAATTAGTAAATATATATATTGTCCAATTGTTAAATAACATATAAGAGTTGATTAAATAATAAACATACGATAATTAAATCGTTATTTGCGAAAATTTGCATTTTATAATTAACTTTTGTAATTTGATATTGAGAAAAGAAGAAAATAGACAATATAATATAAATAGTGGAAATAAATATAGTAAATTGACAAAGTTGATAATAAATGAAAATTAAATTTTGAAATTAACATTAAAATAAATAAATTAAGAATAATTAAGTTAGAATTAATTTACTTTTCTATTAAATTTATTTTAATTTTGTTATTTAATTATTTAGTAAAATCCGTCTAATTAAAGTCCAAATAAATAAAGTATAGATAAATAAAGAAATTAAAAAACTAATATAGTTAATAAATGAAATATACGTAATATATTATGTAATATAAAACATTTAATAATCAACAAGTAAATAAAATAAAAAAATAATGATAGTAAAAAATTAAAAAAAAACTAATATAGAAACTAGAAAGTAAGAACTAAAAGCGAAAGGCCTAATTAAATATTAATATTAGAAAAAATATTGTAATACTCTGGGATATTATAAAAAATAAATATATAAAAATATTTTGTTGTTTTATTTTATGTTAAATTGTTTAAAATTGAGATTAAAATTTACCTACTTCAACCTCAATTAACACTCTTAAGTAATAAATAATTAACATTTCAAGCACAATTAAAATCCTTATCTTAAAATTCTAAATTAAATAGCTGAAATAAAGAGTGGAGTAAAATTTTAAATAATTATATAAAAGCGAGAATAACATATGAGAGTAAAGAGCCCTCACTCGAGGGGAAACAAAATAATAAATGAGAAACGTTTCCGAAATAAACCACGATGTTAATAATTTAACGAAAATAATAATAATAACAATAAAAATAATAACAAAAAAGATAATAATATTAATAAAAATAATAAAAATAATAATAATAATAATAATAATAATAATAATAATAAAAATAATAAAAATTCATTGAGTAAAATAATTTTCCGATTAAATTGCAAAAATACAGAGACAAAAAATGAATTCTAATTCCAAATTATTAGATTTGCAATTTATGGATGACAGTGGCCCACTTTTATGTTCTTCTATTTTCATATTGTGTATAATAAATCAGGAACAACTTTTTTGTGAAAAAAATTTAGTTTTTTGTGAATTTTTTGTTTATTCTGTTATTTTTCGTGGTGAAAAATAGAAAATTATAAATTTTTTTCTTTTTGATATCCTTTTCTTTGTCACCGTTTTTGTTGACAGTTGATGTTGATTTGTAGCCTAACGTGTATATTTTCATTGACCGTGGCTTCGAATACACGCGCGCTCTCACAGTTCTATGAATGAAAAGGTGCAGTGTCTCTTCACTGACATCGACCTCAAAGAAATTCAATAGAAGAGAAATAAATTTCATTGTTTTTTTTTCTTTTTTATTCAGAAATAAATTGATTTTTGGATAATTTTCTTTTTTTCTAGTAAATGAATGATTCTAAAATAGTTAATCTTAGAAGGAAATAATAATAAATGAAGTTTTCGAAATTAGGAAAAAATAGTTTTAGGTGGAGAGAAAAAATTCAATCGTATATTAAGAATTGTTATTTGTTTCAGTGTAGAGGGGGTGAAATTTCAATTTAAAAATGCAAAACATCGGGTCGTTTCTTATTTTAATTTCCTATACGTGTGCTTCATTCATTATTCATAAATATTTTAATTAATCTTCTCAATATGCATATCCATTTACGAATATATCTTTTTAATATTTAAATCCAAAATCTGAAATTGAAGATTCAATATATGGATATTGGTGTTTATTATAGAGATGGAAAAAAATAAGAGAAAATGTTTAATTGGGAAAATATTGATTTTTATGTTTCGATATCAAAACTTTATTTAATTCGCGCCTTGAAATATTGTAATATTCAAGTTTTCTTAAGAGAAATTTTTCGAACAAAATCAATATATTCAAGAAGAAAAAAAAAAAATATTACTGATAAATATTTTTCGCGAAAAATGTGTAGAAATAATACTATTTTCTTTATTATCCACAAAACAAAAAAAAATATAAAAATCGTGTGAAGAAAAAATGTTTGTGCTTTGAAGAATGTAAATATATATCATTTAAGGGGAGAGAAAAATATGATGCAATTTAGTTTTATCGCAGGTGTTAAGAAATTGTTCTTTGCAATATATACAGTCACTGGGCTTCATTTGAGAAAATTTTTGCAGTAAAGTGCGAGAATCGAGTTAAGAGCTCTCGAGGGAAACAATTCTTTAACCTCAGAAACTCGAGTAAACTGCTTTTATTGGTTTCGAAAAAAAGGACATGTAAACACCTGAGACAAACTTTACCGAGAGTTTCAACTATGACGATCAAGAAATTATCACAACTGATAAATAAGAAAATAAAATTCTTTTTCTAATTCTATTTCTCTCCTATTTATTCTATTTCTGTTTTGATAAGAAATTATCTCTTTGTGTGATAATTTTTTTTTTAATGCGGAAAGTAAATGTTTCTAAAGTCTTCCACAAATTCGTTCTTCTTTTTCCTCTTTTGCCTTCGATTTCATTTTTATTATTGTACTGCCTCTGCATTACTTCTGAATATTTTTGAACGAAAACCCTTTTACTCTTTATAATATTTTTCTTTCATTGACTTTATATGAAAGAATAAATAAAATAGTTATCTAAATTTTTAAATTTTTTTAATAATTTATTTTTTAACGCACTTTTTAATTTTTAAAACTTATTACTTTTTATACTGAAATAAAAAATAATGTAAATAAATTAATTAAAGGTCCCGATCAAAGAAATGGTTATAATTTTTTTAAGCTAAAAATCATTGTCTAATAAAGTGAAAATTAAAAAGTTTAAAATGATAATTTTTGAAGAAATATTTTCGTAATTTTCACTGCGAAAAAAATATATTTGAATGAAACATTTTTGTTATACAGTCAACCAAAAATTATTTTTGAATCAAACATAATAATTTTGATTCATTACATAACAAGTTTGATTGAATAAAAATTACATTTAATTCAATTATAAAACATGTTTACTTCAAACATATTTTTTTTATTCGGCTATTTATTTTTGGATGAAAAAATGTCGAAATTAAAATTTTGAATCCTTTTTTAATTTTAATTTAAAATTTTAATAATTTAATAATTTAGGTAATAATGTAAATTTTAAAAGAATTTTGAGTCTTAAAAAATTATAACTGGTTCTTTGATCGGGACTTTTAGTTGCATAGTTGATAATTAATTTCTTTAATAGGAAAAATAACTTTTTTATAAAGAAGAGAAAATGAAATGCGAATAAAAATAATTTTCTGACCAAAAATAAAAATTTACTGTAACTGTATATTTTGTATTTTTTCCGGTTACATCTACTAGGGGAACATAGTCAGGGTTGGACGCCTTTTGAACTTTGTTTATAACATTTTTTTAAAAATAAATGTAGACAATTAAGTTGAATTGTTACAAAGATCTACAAAACAGGAACACTTTTGCTGAACGTCGTAAAAATATTGGTCTAAAATTAAAAAAGTTATAAACATTTTTTAAATGTATTTAATTTTTTAAAAAATGTAGTCAAGATTGGGACATGACCATTCGTTTGGAATACATTTAAAAAAATACAATTAATTTCCATAGTTATCTTTAAAAAAATAGTTAAATACCATGTCGTATAGTTACCATAATTTTTCTGATAAATTTTTTTTGTCAGAATAAATGTCTTGAACAAGCCATTTATTCCTTTCTGGAGAAATGACCCTTCTATACAGTTATTCATTTTTTCGTTGCCCCTCAACATCTTTTTCATTCATAAAAGTTGACTAACTCTTGCTCAACTATAAGAGAAAGGAATAAAAAGTAAAATTGTAATTAATCATCGTTGCTATTACATTTCCTGAACTTAACAGAGTTGAGAGGGAGGATGAAAAGTAATTTTTCATTTTACTCTCTTTCTCTTCCCCTGCCCCTCTCGTCAACACTGTTTCGAACTTTGTATGTGTTCTATTTTCTCCAGTAACCACAAAGTTAGTTAATACTTTCCAGTCTGATGATAACCTGATGCAACCTTCCAAAGGCAGAATTTGTTACGACCAGTTGAATTTCCGTGGATTCCTCCTGAAAGTTGATAACGAACTACTTAGGTAGGATGAGATACCCAAGTAGTTCTCAAGCAGTGGAGATTCGCTCTCTAGAGTAACATTCTGTTTGGTATTTTCCCCTTTACTTTCTCTTAATACATATATATATATATATATATATACGTAAATTTGTGTGTGTATATATATTTATATATAGTTCAAATTTCGTTTTCAAATGTAAACACTTGAATCTTAACGTTTACCTTTAAAACATTACAAATGGAAAATACGATATTTACTGGGTTTTCGGCAAGCAGTAAAAGACGAGCGGGAATTGTTGTGAAGACAAACAAAAATTATGTATACTTTGATAATTCTCTCAAAAAGCGGAAGGTGTGAAAATTTGAATAATTTATCTTTTGAATTGTAAAATTTTAATAATAGAACGGAAATTTCAAATTCAGCTTCTTCATTTTCCAAAAGTCAACTAGAAATATAATATTAATATTTAGTTTGCAATATATTTTTATTATTCACTTAATTTAACAATTAAGTAAAATTCTCTGTTGAATTGTATAGTGAACTGTTATTTATTTATTATTTTGTTTTATTTATTTATTATTTCTATAAAAGGGCGGAATATTTACATATTTATGGTAAGTTATTTATAATTTTCTCTTTACACTGAAAAAAATTTATTTGATTCAAATAACCGATTTGACTATTATCAATTAAATATTTATTTGAATCTAATAATATTTATTGGAGTCTCTTAAATGGTATTTACACCAATAATTTCAGTATTTGAAGCAAATACCATTTAATTGACTTTAATAAATATTATTTGATTAAATTTAATATTTAATTGATAATAGTCAATTAATCGGTTATTTGAATGAAATAAATTTTTTTTCCAGTGCATCTTATTACTCTATTATTATTTATTATTTTACTATTTTTAACTTTTATTATAATTTTTCTGACTCCAGGCTTTACTCCAGTGTTAGTGTGTAATAAATTTTTTATGTAATTTAATTTAGTAATCGAGATATAAACAAACAACGTAATTTAATTGTACTTCTATTTTCACTAATTTTTATTTATTTCATTTAAAAAACAGTGTTCCAAAAAGAGGATAAATTCTTTTCAATTTCATCTTAAATTTTTTTATGTTAAAACTTCTGAAGGAATTGACTTTAAATTGTAGGAAAACAATTCGATAAAATTCCATTGGAAATTAATAATATAAATAACAATACCCGTGTAGAAAAGTGGTGTTGGCCCACGTGGGTGATCCAGGCGTGGCCCCTCATGGAAACGACATGCTGATCGATGAGGGCGCCCTCGTCGGCCCCCTGCGTGGCCCTCGCGTTTGCCCTCAACTTACCCTCACCTTTATTTTTCAAAATTATGTTAATAAATTCATTATTTATTAATAATAAACAAGTTCAATTATTAATAAATAACATTGTTACTTAACGATTTTTACTTTTTTTAATTAAATCGTGACAAAAAAAAAATCTGACGCACGCGGGTATAGAACCTACGACCTACGGACTACCAGACAAACGCTCTAACCACTGTGCTACGGGACTTACTTAAAAATTATGTAATTATTGTAGGTGACTTGCTGACTTGCTTTTGATGATTCAATAAAACATTGTTGACACTAATACACCATAACAAGAAAGGTGTTTTTCATTGTTTAAAATCATTATAATCATTAATTTTTGTTATGTAAAAAAATATTTTTTGTTTGGACTTAGAAAGAGCTTGATGGGGGCTTTTTCCACACGGGTAGTATTTATAATAACTGAAAATAATAATAATAAAAGTAGAAACAATAATGAAAATAATAATAATATAAAAATAGCAATATTTTGAGAAAATTGGAAAATTATTATAATTTAGATTATCAAACATTTGTAGAGTAAAAATAACAATGTTTAAAAATAGAGAATAGGAAATTGGATTTTTTTTCTATCGAAAAAGACATTTTTTCGGGATATTAAAAGTTTGAAGTAGAGTATGTCAACTTTAATGAAACGTAAAGTAAAGATAACAAAGAAAAGTTCGGTAAACACGAACTTATTGTTATTGTCTGTTATTCTAGTAAATAATTTTCCAAAAAGTAAATGCGTTAGAAAGAAATACTTTAAACAAAAGAAATCCTCTAAACTTATATGAAGTTTGAATGTAAATTTATAAAAAAAATTATGACAAACAATAAGCAAATAATCAAAAAACATTAGATAAATAATAACAATACTAATAAATAATAATAATATTAAAAATAATAATTTTTAATAAAAATTAATAAATTAATAATTAATACAAATTATACTTGTTAAAATGGAGTAATGAATTCGACGTTTATTAAAAATTAAAATTCACTTAATTGAAATTTAAATCCTTCATTTCCATAATCAAAATTGTCAATAATACATGTCTGACTAGATTGAAGTTATTCCACTAGCGCGTTTACTAAAGTTCAGTAGAACTTACCAAATTGGTCAGACAGTGTTGTCGTGCTGCATCAAATGGCAAATTTTGAAAACCCCCGAGTATGACATTAAATTTAATGTTGATAAGTTTTAATACTTAAATTTTAATCGTTTTGCATTAATGCTTAAAATTAATGTACAATTTAATAGTGAAACTTAATGGATAAATTTTAATGTCAATAGTTCAGTGAAATTAGTTTAATTTTACTGTAAAGATTATGTTTAAAATATAAAATGAAATAAAATAAAAATAAAACATGAAAACAATATTATTAAAAAATTAGCATATTAATAAGAATAATAATAATAATAATAAAAATACTTAATAATTATATTATAATTTTATAAGTATACAAATTAAAATAATTAAAAAATAAGAAACTTAAGTAAAACACAATTACGTTCCAATTATGTTGCATTATTATTTTTGATTAAGTGACACTTGTGTTACAAGTGACAAGCGTAGCTTTTTTTGAAAACAGCAAGAAAAGGAAAAAAAGAAAATAAATAAATTACTTGAATCAACTGTTTCGTATAGAGTCAGAAAGTTGCCTTTTGCAATTTTTATTTGCCAACTTTCATCTTGCAATTTCTGCTTCGTCCGCTGTTCCTCGTTTTTAGTTACTTAACGTAATTAGATACTTGACATAGTTATAAAATTTTAGATATCGATTTCTCTCATATAAGTTCGCACTTTAGGAACAAAGTTAATTATATATGAAAAAGAAAAAAAATTCAGAAAAAGTATATGAAAGGGTCGGTACTCTACATTAAATTAAAATTAATTGACTATTTCAAAGCGACTGTCAATTTTTTCTTCTTCTTTTTATTTTGTGCAAAGAAAATTATTGCTTTAAAAATAAATATTTACAATTTTTTTTATATTAGAATCTCCACGAAGGTATGAAAGGAAAATTATTTATATTATATATCTATAGAAGATATTCTTGATATTTATATGCTATTGATTCGTCGAGCAAAATTGAAAACAAAATTTTCATTAGATAATTACCATCGTTTTCCTTATTTATCCTTGAAACAAAAGCGTTTCACTGAAACTTGACACATATATGTATAAGTAAAGTTACAATATAATGAAGAAAAACAAGAAACATTTAAAAATTCCTTTTGAAAATATTATTACAAATTGTGAAAAGCTAATTTTCTCGAGCTCTTTAATTTCAAGAAGTCAATTAGCAAAAATTTATTACAACAGTTATAATGACACTTGGTTTTAATATATAGGAAATGAAAGCTTTTTGTTTTTCTTTGAATATGAAAAAAGGCGACAAATTGAAATAGAATTAAAAAAGTTTGTTTTTATTTCCTTTTTATTACTCGAATGCAAAAAAGAAATGTATTATCGTACTATTAATTCAAATTTGATTCTTTAGAAACATCTACCTTTTATTGCATTTAAATTTGAAAAAACAAATCTCAACAAAGTTTATTTATTTTTAACTGATTTTTAGTGACAGTTATTTATTTATTTATTTATTTAAATATCAACGGGTTTACAAAAATTAAATCGTCCTTTCGCACAAATTACTAATATTAAAGAGAAAGAAAAGAAAACAGAATTATAATGAAATAATTAATTAGTTACGCTGTGTTATTATCAAAATTAAATAATAAGTTTCGCAGGGCAATGACAAATCGAGGAGTAAAGTTTTCAAAAAAATTTAAATCATAGGCATTTTCATTAGCTTTGTGACATGTAGTTATATTATTATTATATTAATATCTTATTTTATTACACAAGCCTGCAAAAAAATATAAATTTCCGTTGTCTGAGATCGAGAAGTCATTTCCCGCAGTAGTTAGTGCGCTGAATCCGTATCTGGCAACGAAAACCTCCCATCACGTCAGGATTTTGAGAAAAGTGGGGGTAAATTCCCAAAAATCATGTTTTTCGCTGTTTTTGAAAATTTTTACCTGGTAAATCCGACTTGCTAGAGACTTGTCATAGGAGTCAAATTAAAGCTTGAACCCAGTACTTTAAAAAAATAAAGCGATATTTCTGACAACAATCTAAATTAGCCGTCAAAAATGATTTTTTTAACAGTTGGCAATCATAAAAATTGACTGACATAGTCCGTAAATACAACTATTTTAAAAAATGATTAGATTCGCTTAGAACTTATTGCTTTGGGGTTTCGGGGTCGTTGCTTGCAAATATGATGTCAAAATAAAAAATCTGTAGTTGGATTCATAACACAGGTCAACAAAAAAAGACTTACTTTTTTTTATGAGATAGCGGAATGGTTTCCTATGTATTTTTGGACGCTGAACACGATCCCGACTTCCAAATTTGCCCATCACGTCAGGATTTTGAGAAAAGTGGAGGTAAAGACCCCAAAAACGCTTTTTTGAGGATTTTCAACATTTCTTTTCTCTTTAACCTGACGTGCTAGAGACTTCCACAAGGTCTTAAATTAAAGCTTGTAATGTGCACTACAAGACCAATATCCATAAAATAAAAAAAAATTAAAATTTTTTTCAAAAAATGGGGTTGAAGACACCAAAAATTTGTGTTTTTGGATTGCTTTAATAGACTTCTTGCAATCGCTTGGATTCGCTTGAAAATGGGTACTTGGGGTTTTTGGGGTCGCTGATTACGAATCCAATATTTGTTTGCAAAAATTTAAAACGGCGAAACCAAGATGGCAGATGTAAGAATTAAGAATTGCTTGGATTCGCTTGAAAATTGTTATTTCAGGGTTTTTGGGGTCGCTGATTACGAATCCGCCATTTTTAATTTTTGCAAACTAATATCGGATTCGTAATCAGCGACCCCAAAAACCCCAAGTAACCATTTTCATGCGAATCCAAGCAATTGCAAAAAGTCTATTAAAGCAATCCAAAAACACAAATTTTTGGTGTCTTCAATCCCATTTTTTGAAAAAAATTTTAATTTTTTTTTATTTTATGGATATTGGTCTTTTAGTGCACATTACAAGCTTTAATTTAAGACCTTGTGGAAGTCTCTAGCACGTCAGGTTAAAGAGAAAATAAATGTTGAAATTCCTCAAAAAAGCGTTTTTGGGGTCTTTACCCCCACTTTTCTCAAAATCCTGACGTGATGGGCAATTTTGGAAGTCGGGATCGTGTTCAGCGTCCAAAAATACATAGGAAACCATTCCGCTATCTCATAAAAAAAAGTAAGTCTTTTTTTGTTGACCTGTGTAATCAACGACCCCAAAAACCCACGAGTAACAAGTGTCAAGTGAATATGATCAATTTTGAAAAATAAGTCCGCCATATTGGATCCGACATTTTGATTATTAATAAACTGACAACATATTCGTAATCAGCGACCCCAAAAACCGCTGAGAAACAAATTTTAAGTGAATTCAATCATTTTTCAAATAGTTTTATTTACGGACAGTGTCAGTCAATTTTTATACTTGACAACTGTTAAAAAAATCATTTTTGACGGCTAATTTAGTTTGTTGTTAGCAATATCGCTATATCTTCTTAAAGTACAGGGTTCCGGCTTTAATTTGACTCCTATGACAATTCTCTAGCACGTCGGATTTACCCGGTAGAGATTTACAAAAACATCAAAAAAACATGATTTTTGGGAATTTACCCCCACTTTTCTGAAAATCCTGACGTGATGGGAGGTTTTCGTTGCCAGATTCGGATTCAGCGCACTAAATACTGCGGGAAATGACTTCTCGATCTCAGACAACGGAAATTTTTATTTTTTTGCAGGTTTGTGTTATTATTGTTAGTAGAATGCATTTTTTACCTCATAATTTATAATAATTTATAAATTATATATTTTTTATAATTAGTTTGTATCATATAACTGAAACTAAATATATTATAGACTAGCAAATGTCAAAAAAATTGTTGTCTTAATTTCAATTATTTTCAATATCTACTATTTTAATAGAATTTCTCAAAAAGAATTAAATTATTTAGAAAATTTTTTAATAAAATTGTATGCAAACATTTAATTATTTTCATAAATAATAAAAATTTCACAGGAATTCAATTACTATTTTAATAAAAAATAATTTAAAATTCTAGAAAATAATAATTGAATTAAAGTGATTAAAATAATTTTGATGAAGTGACAGTAACAATATTCTTATAATACAAAATAATTATTTTATCTCTCGGTTATCTTTAATTATTAGAAAACATGAAGAAATCGATCACTCCGAGTTTTCGACTCGGAGCAATCGATATCTTCCTGTTTTCTAACAATACTTTTATAAGTTGTTTAATTTAAAAAAGGTTTGAATTTGAAATTTTTTAATGTCTTAATTCCTGTGGAAAATTCTGTTCCAAAAATAAGATTAAAAATAGGAATTGTAAAAATATTTTTCTTCTTTTTCTAAAACAAAATAATAATTTTGTTAAAAAAATTGTGATTCATAAACAAAAATAATGCAAAATAAATAAATTTTCTATTTCTTAATAACAGTTGTTTAACAACTTTCTAATTTTGTTTAAAAGTAAAGAACAAAAATCTGCATAATTTCAATTTGACAAAACTTTTTAACAAAATTTTAGTCTTTTAATGAAAAGAAGTGAAAAAAATTCTGATGATTTTTATTTGTCATTACAATTTTGAATTAATTATAAAATAAAAATAATTATAACATTAATTAATTAATTAATAATAATAAAGTAGGGGAGAGTGGGGCAAAATGGGGTAGGCGGGTCAAATGGGGTACCTCTGTTTTTCCATGATAGGTACTTTTAATTTTTTTTCCCTCGACATATATCATTCATGTTGATAAGAAACTGTTATTAATTATGAAGACACTCCAAAGAAAATTTTTTTTTGAAAGTTATACAACTTTTAAGTTTTAAGCAAAAAAAATATGAATTTTTTTCAAAATTAAAGTGCTCTCCAAACTTTTTGGGATAATGCATTTAATTTGGCAAGTGTGGGATCTTTTTCAGTACTTATTCTAGAGTAATTTCCAATAGAATAGATTGTTTAATTGTTTACAATAACTTGTAAACATTGCATTTTGTTTTAATATGCAGTGTGGGGCAGAATGGGGTAACTAAGTGTGGGGCATGCCGGAAGTTACGCCGTTTCATTAAAACTATTTAAAAACATTATATTATGCATATTTAAAGGTTTCCTGCAGAAGAATCAATATTTTTGTTTGGAAACTTATACCATCGATGTTTCATTATCGATATATCGATATTTTGCAATATGGATGTTTTTTTGTTAAATTCCAATAAATATTACTTGTTTTTTCATAATAATAAAGAATCCTACTTTTTGTTTGTATTTATAATCTCATACAACAAGAATTTAATGAATTTTGAAAAAATACTCAATGTTTTGTATAGTTATTTGATGCCACCCCATTTTGCCCCACGGGTGGGGCAAAATGGGATTTTAGCACTTTCTTAGAAAATACGATATAAGTTCTTTCAAAAATTTTTTTCTCCGCTATTATCATAATTTCCTCAAAGCTAAGTGTACAAAAAAGAATTCTGAAGTTTAGCTGAATCGATTTATTCGTTTGGTTCTCTGTAAACAGCCAATTTCAAAAAGGTACCCCATTTTGCCCCACTCTCCCCTACATGTTCCGGTAATCTGTTTGCAGTTTAAAGTTAGTTGTTGTTTGCTTTTTGTTTCTTAACTTTTTTATAATTTTTCATTTCATTTTATCAAAAAATTTTGATGACAATAGAATTTGTTCAAAGAATTTTATTTAAATTGTTAAAACACTGCAAAAACTAGCGTCTTCGAAACGTCTTATTTTAAGACATTAGACGTTTTGAAAACGTCTAGTCTGGAATAAATGACAAATTCATCTGTCTTTCATGCAAAGAGTCTAAAAATTTGAGACACTTCTTGCGTCTTACAAATGTAAACAAGTCACTTTCAGTGCTTATAATTTAAGACATATAATGTAGACGGTAAAAGTGTCTACATTTAAGTCACTTTTGGTAATTTAAGACGTTTTCGAAGTAAGACACTTTGAATAAAAGACATTTTGTGTATTCGAGTATATTCGGTAATATTCGTCTTGCCTCGTCTCGATGAAAGTTTCCCGCGCAATATCAATGCATACATGCATTTTTAGGTTATGTATCGATTCAAGCAGAAATTTCATCTGAATGAAGACACTTTAAACGTCTCCAAAATAGTCACTTTTAACGTCTTCCTGAAAGACATCCCAAAACGTCTTACAAATGAGGACAAAAGTGTCTCAAATATAGACACCTGTTTTTGCAGTGAAATCATAATTAAATTCTTTTGAAGAATTTCTTTGAATTTTTTTTAAACTAATGGAGTTTCTTTAATAATTTTAATTTGAAAATTTTGAAAGCAATTAAATTTTATGAAGAAGAATTTGATTAAAAGTAAATTGAAAATAATTGAATTCTTGCGAAGAATTTTACTATTTATAAAAATAGTTGAATTGTTTCAAAGAATTTATTCAAACTTTAGGACATAATTGAAATTTATGGAAATATTTTAAAATATTTGAATTCGTCCGAGGATGAATTCAATTAAAATTATTTTGAAAATCATTAAATTTTTGTAAAGATTTATCTATTTAAAAAAATGAATAAATTGTTTAGAAGGATTTATTAAAATTTTAGAAAATAATTGAATTCTTTCGTGAAATTTAAAAAAAAAATTGAAAATATGAACAGTAATAATTAATTTTGTTCTTAATAAGTAAATTTTTTTAATTTTGATGATGAAATTATTTTAAAAATTTATATTTGAAAATAAAAAATTTTGTAAATTGTATAACAATAATAAATTGAATATCACGTTCCGTCGTAATATTTGCTAGTAATAATATAATATACAATCTATCTAAAACGAAAAACAAAAGTATAAACAAAAGACAACTTTAGAGTGTGAGGGACAGAAAAAGTGAATGAATGAAAGGACATTCAAATTTTTTATTATAGTTAATAAATAATTAATTGGAAAATATAAAAAGGTAGTATTCTATTTTACTAAAAAGTTTGAAGTATTCTATTTTGTCGAAGTAAAGAAAAAAATCGAGCAAATTATCCACATAATGCGCTTTAAATTTTGAGGGCGTCACACAGTAAATGCCCTCTTAAATGAATTTTTATTGAACTCCCGAGAATTTGACTCTACAGATACCTTTGGGTATATAAATTTATAATAAACGCAACTCTAGGGAGGTATAAATTTTCATCACATTTTCTTCAATGCATTTCAATTAATTAACCTGTAATCGAAATTCCCTGTTTTCTAACACGAAATAGATACAGGCACGTGTTTCTTCTTCGAGAAAGAGAGAAAGAGATACTTCTCCGTGAACAGAAGCGATTGATCTACATTCCCGAGTACCTACTTTCCTTTCGTGCGGTAAACTTTCTGTTGAACCCACTCAAAGAAGCTACTTTGAGAGATTTTCCTCGAACGAAGATGGCTTCGAGATTCCTCTCTCTCTCTCTTTCTTTTTCTCTTTCTCCTCTTATCCCACGCTATCTCGATGAGAATCGCAAATAAGAACTCACAAGTTTTGCCACGATGGAGTTATACGTGTAGAAGAGAAAAAAAGGGGAAGGGGTAGGAGAAGGTGTAGATGTTTCAGGGAGAAAAGAAGCTCGGTGTGAAAAATTCATTCCACGTTTATCGAAGCTTGAGAGTTTATTTCGTATCTCTTTCACTTCCTGTTCGTACAATTTTATCTACCAACCTATTAATCTCCCTTACTCGACACTGATACGAGAGATTTGTATTTCCCTAGTCGTATCAACACAAATTTACTATATTTTCTTTCATCTTTTTTTTCTGCAAAGTCCAAAATCGAAAAAATGGTAAAAAAATAATTTTTTGCAAAAATAAGAAAATTAGGCTAAAATGTTTTTTTTTGCAAAAACAAGAAAAATATTTTTTGCGCTCAAAAATTTTAAACAGTCAAAATGTAACAAATGTTTCTTTATAATTTCATGCTTAGAGTTTTTCAATTTTTTTCGATATATTAAAAATGGATTTATAAATCCACTGTTAGATGATGACAAAATGACGTGTCATATGAATGAAAACAAGTAATAATCATTTCATACAGTATAAATTATTCAAAAAATGTCATATATAACAAATGTTAATTAATAATTACCAAGCAAATATATAATTTGAATAATATGTCATTTATACATGGAATAATTAAAATATTAAATTTTGATCATTCAGGGGAAATTTGGTATGAAATTAATTACATGGAGATATAAAAGAGAAAGAGAGATGCAAGAAAAGAAAAATTCTTATTGCAAATTTTTGAAATGCATATTCAAGAGTTTTTCATATAAAAGTTACCACGTATATATATATATATATATATATATATTTTCATTTCCGTAGCAATTTCAAACTGAGATTTGACTTTTCAATGCAATTACTCGCGAGACTTTAGTTTCTTTTTTTAAAAGAGAGAAAAAGCCACGCGTCCAGAAAAGTTTAGATTCAGGGACTAAATGCTTTCATGAAGAAATGTTACAAGTTTTCAAAATGCTGCTGCTTTGGTGAGCGGAGGCAGAAATGGTGCGGTTTCAACTGTAAGAAATATCTCACAGATTATGCAGTGAGTTCATGCATTTTAATGGTATCTTTATGCAAACACTGCGATTGGGTTTTACTTGGTTATATTCTTTCTATATTCGAAGGTGGAAAAAAAAATTTCTCTCAAGTCAGCAATAAACTTCAAATTATTTAGTGTTTACTTCATCAAATTTTTCGATTATTGCATCGTTAAAATTTTTCTTAATTTTGCAAAAATAGAATTTAAAAATTAATTAGCAGAAACATGAACATAAATAACATTAGTGTACTATAATAAACTGAACTGCATAATAATTATCATTACATAGGTACTTTATAATTACACAATTATTACTGTTTTGATGGAAATTTATTTTTACAACACAAATTTAATTGCGTTAAATAAATTTGTAGATAAACTTACATTTTTTTAGTGCAAGAAGTCAATATCTGTCAGACATTAATTATTTAGTACAGGAATAAATATTTTTTATTGTCTACTTTATTTTCTAAAAAACTAAAAATAATTGGAATTTTTTTTATCTTTCAGTAGAAGACATCGAGTTTCGTCAGCCATTAAACTTTTAGTAGAAAACACTATTTTTCGCCAGACAAACGCGGCAAAAAAAATTGAAAACCATTTTTTCGGAAGTAATTTATCGTTCAGTTGTATTTAAACTTATTTGTTTTTACTTATTTATTTTTATTTATTTGAACTAAGTAAATATTTACTGGACATAAATATTTTAATTTATGCACGGAGAGAAAAATCAAGCGTTTGTAGTATGGAGACTTCCTATGCTAATTTTGTATGAACGTCCTGCTAAAGAGGCATGTTTTTATACCTCAGTTGCATGAAACATATACTAAAAAAGCATGGATCTCTTGCAATCGTAGTATACTGACGTCCCATGCGTTACAGGTAGAACTTTTATGCTGATAACGTAGAAATTTATACAAATACAGCAGAAGTTTTACGCATATTGCGCATGTGCATTCTTTTACGAAATAAGCTTAACTGTCCATACTACAAACGCTTGATTTTTCTCTCCGTGTGGTATCAAATAAATAGTTATTTGAACCAAATACAAATTACCTAAGTCAATTAAATAGAATAATTTGATCTAATAAATATTGCTTCAAATCAATTATGAAAATTACTTGATTCAATAATGCATAGTTTTTAATTAAAATAAATATTTATTTGCATCAATAAAATAATTTTTTTGAAATAACTAAACTTAGAAGGTTAGGTTTTGAATGTTAGCCTAATTCTCTGGATAATTAGTAAGAAAAGGGCGAAGATACGTCTATTCTTTTCTTACTAAAAGGATTTTCTGTAATGATGGGACATCGACATCGGAAACATCGATGTTTATAACCTCGATGTTTTAATTTCGATATTTTCGATGTATCGAGGTTTTTTTCCGATGTTTGATATTGATGTGAATTAAGTGGGGAAAAAAAGGATTTTTTTAAATATCTCCTTTTTTGCCTCTAACAGTTTGTGTTTTTTTATCTTTTAAACAATTGCTCTTATCGCATTGAAAATCTTTAAACAAAAATTGTTATAGGGAAGCGTGGGGGAATTGGAGCCCCTTAAGGAAAATTATTTAAAAAACCAACTTATCTTTATAATAATACATTGTTTTCGTCATTTTCTACTCATTTTGTTATTTATCTTTAATTATGTTTCATTAGAAACTTAAAAAGAGAAAGTAAATTGGAAAAAAAAATTTTCAAAAAAAATACATTTTTTGCCATCACTTAATTTGTGGGCTTTCACTTGAAATTTAAAAAATTTCTATTCTTTAGGAATATTTTTTGTTTATAATAGAAAAGTGTTAATACTTACAATGAAGCCAAAACTTTAGACTTAGAATAAACTTTTTCCTAAATTTTAATTGAATAAAAAATTTTTGAAAAAAATTTAATTTTTTATTTTTTCCACCAAAAATTATTTTTTAATTAAAAGTTTTTTTATAAGGTGATATCTTTTACAATTTTCAAAGAAATAACAAAAGCCGTAACATAGTAACGAAGATTCTTTGGGCTGACACTAATTCTCCCATTACCCCACAGAATTCTTACAGGCCAAAATTTGAATAAAAAAATAAAAATATAAACAAATTTTATTATTATCTCGATTTTTATACAAGTATACATATCCACACATATTCACCTATAATATAATGAAAAAACAGAACTAAATAATACGATTTTAACTACTTATGGTGATGTTTAGAAATATTTGGCATTTTACAACGAAAACTCAAAAAATACATTTTCCCTTGTCTTTACTAAAAATTTGTCAAGAATGTAATCGTTTGTTTTGGAATGATATAAACAAAGGTTGTAGAAGATTTTCTAGACATTGCAGCGAATTTGAAGGCTTTTAAGTACGTGAAATTTAAAAGCTCCCATTACCCCACGTTCCACTACACAAAAAATAAAAAAGATATTTCAAAAATAATATTTTCCCATCTTTTAGTACTTTTGACCCATTTCCCCCTAAATTTTTTATTAAAACTAGCCAATATTGTAGGTTTTAACTTGTCCAAAATGTGAATCATATTAAAATGCTATATGGGGCGTTCCATGGCTCTATAGAGCCATGGATTCATATATGAATCGACGAAATTTTGGTTTTGCTTATACCCAAGCAGCACGGAATATAACCTTAAAATGAAGGGAATATTACATTTCATATTCGGAATATTCTAGGGATCTTAAAGTAATATTAAAATGTCCGCCTCACATAAATATTCCAAAAATAACATTGAGGGAATGTTTCACGGTAATTTCGAAGTAATATTCCAGGATGATGTTGAGGCAATGTTCCACCGTAATATTAATGGAATATTCCAAGGTAATGTTGAATGAATATTAAGGGAATATTCCCAGAATATTCCCAGAATATTCCCTGGAAATATTCCAAAATTTCATACTTTGAAAAAATTTGACTTTTTTTCTCTTTATCTTCTTTCTTTAGTAAAAACGATTTTCAATGGTATTTTCAACATATTTAATATTATCTGGGAACATTCCCTCAACATCACCGTGGAATATTCCATTTTTATTACGGTGGAACATTCCTTCAACATCATCCTGGAATAGTACTTCGATATAACCGTGGAACATTCCCTAAATGTTATCTTGGAATATCTGTGCAGCGGACATTTTAATATTACTTTAAGATCTCTGGAACATTCCACTAGAATATTCCGAATATGAAATGCAATATTCCCTTCAATTTAAGGTTATATTCCGTGATACTTGGGTACTTTGTAATTTGATAGTGTTTAGGGTCCTAAATAAGTGTGCCAAAAAGTTTTACAGAATTTTTAATATTTTGCAAGATATTTGCAAGGGAGCGTTCATAAATGATGTCACGTTTTTTGAGGGGAGAGTGGAGGGTCTCTACTAAACGTGACACAATGTATTTTTACATGTGAAATTGCATGAGATTTGTTTGACAGGGGGAGGGGGGGGGGTATAAAATCCCGAAAAATTGCGTGACATCATTTGTGAACGCTTTTCAATCAAATAATTTCAACACTTTTTTTCAGGAATTTTTGTCTCGCAAACTATATAAAAATGCTGTTTTATTAATTTTTTTGAGAAATGTTTTTTTGAAATTTTTACTACACTATTCTTACGCACGTCACCGTCACCAATATTGTTACAATATGTATTGTAACAATATTGTTACGACAAATTTGTCTAGACTTTGGGTTTTTGCAAGTCTAGACAATATAGTTGTATAATAATATAAATTTTTCTTTCTAAACCAGAGTTTGAACATTTACAAAATTAAAACCTTATAGTGGTTAGAAAATGTAAAAACTTATTAATATTTATAAAAATATAAATTATTTTATTTAAAATCATTGTGTAATAAGACAAAAATTATGAAGTGACATTTTAAAAAATTGTCATTGTAGATTATACGAAATGTTATTTTTACGTATTCTCTTACTAAATCTTTCATTTCGTCCGCTATCCTAAATGCTCCATTTTGTATTTTTAAAAAGTGACTTTGGGTTCATAATCAGTGGAATTTTACTGAAAATCAGTTGAAAAGTACTAAAATATCAGTCATTCTTCACTGATTGTTATTTTATTGTGATTTATTTATTATTGTAAATTTCTGTCAAACAAATAATTTTACTAAAAGTCAGTTGAAAATTACACTTACAGAAATATAAGTCATTTTTCACTGATTATCTATTTAAAAAATTATTGTTGATTTCTGTCAAACAAATAAATAAGTAAATACACAAGTAAATAAATAAGTTCCCATAAGTTTATTAAATCTATATATGTGATTTGTGTATATGTAGGAGTTTATATCTGCATATGAGTCAGTATACATGTGTATGTAATTTATGTACATGTGTGAGTATACATGTACATGCGATTAGTGTATATGTGTGAGTTTATATGTGTGGGTGTTTTGCGCGCATTCCTGACATTGATAGAACACTACTGCGCATGCGTGACATTGATAGAAAACTACTGCGCCTGCCTGACATTGATAGAACACTACTGCGCATGCGTGACATCGATAGAAAACTACTGCGCATGCGTAAAATTGGTAAAACACTACTGTGTATGCGTAACATTGATAGAACACTACTGCGCATGCGTAACATTAATAGAAAACTACTGCGCATGCGTAACATTGACAGAACACTACTGCGCATGCGTAACATTAATAGAAAACTACTGCGCATGCCTGATATTCATAGAACATTACTGCGCATGCGTGACACTGATAGAATACTACTTTGCATGTGTGACATTGATAGAATACTACTGCGCATGCGTGACATTCATGGAATACTACTGCTTATACTACTACTTATTACTGTATAATATAATGTACATTCATGTGTGTTTTTTGGACATGTGTGAGTGAAGTATTTTTAAAGATAGTTAGACAGAATAGAAAGAGGTGTGAGTCGGTCGGTCGGTCGTCCTCTAACTTAATATAATAGAGTGGATTTATTAATACCTAAGTGAAAAAAGAATCTTCTGATTAGACAAACTTTACAAAAATAGTTATTATTTTAATAATATTATCAGTGAAAATTACTAGTTTCTGTCAGACAAACATTGAGTATTATATTATTATATTATTTATTTATTATATTTATTATTGTTAATATATTTATATTTTATTTACTAACATAATATCAGTTGCAAAATAAATTTTAGGTCAGAGGAAACATTACAAAACGAATGGATATTAAATTATTATTAAGAAACCCTGAGTAGAATAGTATATTGTGCAACAAGTACAGAAAGAAGCTGTTTTCCGACGAGTGTAAAGTTTGCTGCTCCGAGCGAAGCGAGGGCAGTAATTTGCACGAAGTCGGAAAATCTTCTTTCGTACGTGTTGCACACAGTACTTTGTGCAACACCTGTTAACCGAAAAAAGTAATTTTTATACTTTTCTAATCAATAAATATAGTTTTGTGTTGATTATAGTGTATATTATACTGTTTACAGAAAAGTGTGCAGAAAAGTACACTTTCCTGCACACTTTTAAATGTGCAGAAATTGACCACTTTGTGCTGCATTTATGTTAAAGAAAAGTAGCTCTTTTCCAGCAGGTGTTACACAAAAATCAGTTTTCGGTCAGACAAATGGGGTAAATATTAAAAATTAACTGTAAGTAGTAAAATCAACTGTTGGTCAGACGACATTGGAAATTAAGGTATTAAACATATTTTCAGTAGAAAAATTCATTTTTGGTCAGTCAAATATCAATTAAATCAAACAAACAGTAGTCAAATTAAATGTTGATCAGACAAATATATAAGCAAAGAAATTAAGAATTATTTTATCACATTCACATAGTTTTAGTAGAAAACCTTATTTTTTCTCAGAGAAATATTGTAAATTATGTTATTTTTTTAAACACATGGAGAGAGTAGAAAAATCAATTCTTGGTTAGACCAATATTACATATATGAACAAATGCAACAAATATAACAAAAATTAAACAATTATATTTAAAAACGAGTCTTATAAAAATTTCTTTGGAAAAAACAATTTTCAGTCAGACAAACATTGTGAAAATATAAATATTTTTTAAGAATGTTTAAATAAAACTTTTTGACTAGTCAAATAATGCGTTAATATTACACGGAGAGAAGAGAATAGTGAAGGCGACTATCGGTTCAGTTCCGATAACTAAACAGTCTTGTTAATTTTCGACGGACAAATTTAACAGTCGCATCTACTATACTATAGTAGGAACGACTGTCAGTTTAGTCAGGGAAACTAAACAGGAACTAAACCGCCAGGGGCGCTACAATCGCTCTCCATGTGTTTCTGCTACTAAACGCGTTTTGTTGTCACGACAATAACTCTTCTCTCAGTGTAAAAATCTATTTACTAATAACATTTCAGTAGAAAACTTCTATTTTTGGTCAGACAAACATCCTTTTAATAATAGTTATCATTTTGTTATTAATAAAGTATCAGTAGAAATTTAGTTTTTACTAAATTTTTAATTATATTTTTAATAAAGTTTAAGGAAATGAAAAAATACATTTTTGGTCTAATAAATAATGCGTTAATTTTAAAAATCTACTAATTAGTAAAATTTCAGTAGAAAACTCAATTATCGGCTAGGCAAATGTATACATTTAATGTTATTAATTTGGTTATTAATATTGTTTAAGTAGTATAGACAATTTTTGTCGAGACAAATAATGCGGTAATTTAATTTAATTAGATTTAATATTTATTGAATAAATCCTACAGTCACAAAGACCAATTACAGGATTATCGCTGAAGTAATTACAATATTTTAAAAATAACTATATATAAAAGATAATAATTATAATTATAATTTTAATACTAATACAATACGTAACCTATGTTGATGCACCAACTCCTCTTTAATTTAAACACATCGCTGACGCAGAAATGGAATCGAGAAAATCATCTAATTCTTTAATTATTTAATTAATTTAATATTTAATTATTCATATAAATGAATAATTAATGTTAAAAATAAAGTTACTTGTAAAATTTTAGTAGAGAAACCAATTTTTGATCATCAGAATATCGGTCTATGAAAGAAAGACTGTTATTTGAGTTTCAGTAGAAAAACCTACTTATAGTCAGACATATATCACAAGGAAATTAAAATTATTTGTTAGTTTGTCTTTTAATAGAAATTATACATTTTAAAATGTTGATCCTCAGATGTTAAACAATCAGTAGTAAATTCTGTATATCTGGTCAGATAAACATTCAAAGATTATTGAAAATTACTTAATTAGTAAACTTTTATTAAAAAAATCTATTTTATTTCATATTATTTTATGATTTGAGTGAAAAATATTTTATTTTTATAATAAAAAGAAATATTTCCCATCTGCGCAATGACATTTGAATTTTTCTTCTCACAGTAGTAAAAGTCAATTTTAGTCATACATTCAAATTGATGTGATATAAAAATGAAAAACTGTGGGAATATTGAATGAATTATATGTAGCTTTTAGTTGAAAGTGGAGTTTTGAGTAAAATATCCAAGTTTTCCATTAGAATGTATCGTGTTTGGTTGAACATTAAAAACAAAAAGAAGAAGGCGAAAAAATACGTTGAGAACAGTAAATCAATTTTTATACTGCTTTCATATGTAACAAAACTGATTTACTAGACATGATATATTCATATTCTTTTAATGAGAATATTTTCAATTTCGTATTAAAATTAAATAAATATATAGAGAACACAAAAGCCCCTCAAAAAAAAAAAAAAACAAAAAGCAAGTAAAATAAGTAGGATATTAAAAAAAATGTAAGAAAACAAAGAAAAGAAGAAAACATGTGAAACAAAAAAAAAACAAGAAAACATAAGAATTACTTAAAATAACAAGAAATAACGAAATGAATAAATAAAATATTTTTTTCGAAAAAAAATGCTATTTGTAATTATTATTCTACTACAGAAAGTAGCTAAACAAAAAAGAAATAAAAAGCAGAACGTAAAATGAAACAAATTCATTCTAATTATAATAATTGGAACAAACATTTTTTTTAATTTTATTGGATTATTTTTTGTTGGAAAACGTGGTTGAATAGTATAAGATGTTTTTTCAATAGAACATGTCAAGTTTGTCTGATATGTTTTCAAGATGGAAAAATGAAATATTGAGAATACCTGATTTCAACATATTTTTGATATTAGATATGAAGAAAAACCGAGTAGAAAGTTTATTTTCTCAACTCACCCGCTTCCTTAACCTCCTACCCTCTTAACCCATTCTTCTGAAATGAAAAAGAAAATTATACTTTTACTAGTGACAATTTTTTTTCAAAATAATGCCTTACTTAAATAAATGAATAAATTTCAATTACCATTCAATAATAATACAATAAAGAAGTGCAATTATATAATTTAATTTGATTTTCACTTTGAATTAAATTGTCTTTCACGATGACAATTACTTTGGCTACCACTTTGAGTCTCAATTTTTTACTATTTTTTTTACTAATTTATAATGATAATAATAAATAAAAAATAATATTAAACTTTTTTAATAGCTTTGAGTTTCACTTTGACAATGTCTTTAATTTTTACTTTGACTTTTAATTTAACTTTAACTTTTTCTTAAACTTTAATTTATTATTTTTCTTTGCACTCGGAGTTTATTCTTTCAATTTATCAAAGCCTGAAAAGTCAAAGTGAAAATCATAGTGAAAATGGAATAAATTCCAAAGTCGATTTTACTTCAGTTTATTACAACTGCAAATAAATTATAAAAATGTAGTTAGGTTTAATTTCTAACACAGAAAAGAAAACTTTAGAATAATGTTTAGTAACTAAAATTAAATACTAAAATATTATCAGAAAAAATGATAATCTGTTTCTGAAAAGGTTGATAATATTATAGCTACTGCATCTGACCACAGTAAGAGAATTTCTTCTGTTGAAGGTACTTTACAAAAATTAAACGTACAATCATTGACTCGCGATTGCATGACAGAAATGCAGGATCGTTTGTCTTGTTCTCGTAATCTTATTCTCTTTGGTCTTAGTGAGAATGCAAGCACTCCCAATAATCATTCTGAAACTAATCTTTCTGATTCTGAAGTTAAACAACTTTTTCATAAATTTTCTTCTCCCGCATTACTTCAAAATTCTAATATATTTAGACTTGGTATTTTGACCCAGAATCAGAAATATCCGCGACCTGTGAAAATTGTTTGCAACTCCGTGGAGAATGCAGGTGCGCTTCACAAATCTTTCTTGGCAGCGAAAAGGAACGATGTTCATCGTCCTCTTCTGCAAAACCTCCGTCTTTCCTGGGATATGACGAAGGTTCAGTTGGAGGAAATGACAAATTTGAGAGGGATTTTGGAAATGCGTCAACAAGCTGAAGAGGTGAACGCGCGCATCGTTTTTCGTCACGGCTCAGGCTCACCAGTAATTATTACGCACACTCGACGTAAGAAGGAGAAATCCAACACACGTAGTTAATAAGTCCTGTTGATGGCAATGCTGGTGTAGACATATCACATGGTTCTGACAGTCTGTCAGATGTTATCCCCTCTCACTCAGCACATGATATGTCAATAGCTGACTCACAACTGTTTCAATTTATTATCAAAATGTGAGAGGATTGAGAAGTAAACTTTTTTTTTTCTTTCCAAATATGTGAAATTCTTGATATTCATAACAATAAGGCAGCCGTTTAATTTTGAATGCTATTTCTTGTAATTAGTACTCTGTACGAAAGGGCATTGCCCGTATATTTTTCAAATAAATAAATAAATAATCACTTTTTTATTTTATATTTGCATGATATTTACCATATTTAATAAATTTGAAGTATTATTTAATTCCTATGAATATTTTATTTAATTTTCTTTTATTAATTATTCTATATTTACCATTATGTTCACATCAATGTTCATTTATTCCACGACTACCTGGCCTCATTTTTAGCTTTAAACAATTGAACAAAACATTTATTACATAAATTTTATTTTTATAAAATTAAAAAAAGTTCTTTTTGTTTAAAATTCAAAGTAAACCGAGAACAATTTTTACTCTAATTAAATCGTACACAATAATAATAATAATAATAATAATAATAATAATAATAATAATAATAATAATAATAATAATAATAATAATAATAATAATAATAATAATAATAATAATAATAATTAATTTAGCTATACTTTCTCTCATTCCAAAAAGGGCAACAAATGAGTATCAAAAATGTAATAAAAATATGGAGCAAAAATAAAATAAAAAATATAAATAATAATAAATAATATATATAAATAATATATATATAAATAATAATGAAATATAAAGAAAAACCGCTGCAAAGTTAAAACCGAAATTTTTATCCTACAAAAAATGTATTTTTTCATTTATCTAAATATTTTTAATAGCAAATTTGTTACTTTTATTGGGATTTTTGTCTGACCAAAAATTAGGTTTTCCACTGCAATTTTACTAATAACTTTATTTTTATTACTAATGTCATATTTATCTCACTGATAATTGAGTTTTCTACTGAAAATTCACTGTAGATTTTAAATATTAACGCATTATTCCTCAGACTAAAAATAGTTTTTTTATATTTCTTTCAACATTATTAATCACAAAATTGTTATAAATTATTTAGATGTTTGTCTGACTAAAAAATTGGTTTTACTACTGAAACTTTATTAATGCAACAACATTATAATTACTAAAAGAATATTTGTTTGGTCTAAAATAGAGGTTATCTACTTAAATTTAACTAAATAGGTAGGTTTTTAGTATTAACGGTTTATTTATGTCTAACAAAAAGTTAACTTTTTTTTAAGATTATTAATAAAAAAAAATATTTATATTGACACAATGTTTGTCTGATTGAAAAATGTTTTTTCTACTGAAATTTTAATAAAACTTGTTTTTGAAAAGCATTATTTAATTTTACTGTATTTCTTACATTTGTTAATTTTTGTCTTACAAAAAATAAGTTTTTCTATTAACAGTATATAATAAAATAATTCTTAATTTCTTTGCTTATATTATTGTCTGACGAAGTTGTAGTTTACTACTATTTGATTGATTTGATTGATATTTGCTTTTTAATATTAGTGACACATTTGCCTGATCGAAAATGGATTTTTCTACTTAAAATATTTTTAGTACTTACATTTTCTATGTCTGACAAAAAATGTGTTTTTCTACTTAAACAATATTGATAACGAAATTATTTATATTAAAGACACATTTGTCTGACTGATAATTAAGTTTTCTTCTGAAAATTTCCTAATCAGCGGATTTTAAACATTAACAAATATAAATATAGGAATAATATTATAATATTTTGTAGTAATAATATATGTATTATATATAATAAAAAATATATAAACCCGATGTTTGTCTGACAGAAAGTAGTATTTTTCACTGTAAATTTTTTAACAAAATAACATTTCATATTTTTGTAAAGTTTGATTTTCAACATTATGACACATTTGTCTGACCAAAAATTGATTCTTCTACTCTAAAAATTTTTAGCACTATAACCCGTGTGGAAAAATTTTAGGGCGCTGACCAAGCGCTTAATAGACTGTCTAACGTCTTTCTAGACCCAGGACAGACGGTCTTGTCGAGCGGCTGTTCAGAATTGAAACGAAACTTCCACGCTATAGTCTAGAATAGACCAGCGTTTCTGGTCTGATCAGCAGTGCTAGTAAATTCTAATCTACGTCTATTCAAAATTTCTCATTATATGTTATGACAACTATTCTTAGAATGATAAAACTTAATTATATTTGAAATAATTTTGATGACTTTTTTTTACATAAAAAGTATAAAAAAATATTTTAATTTTCTGTATTTTTCACTTCAACTTTCTTTAAGCGAAAGGCTTTGTGTCCCTCCCAATCTTTGGCATTGGAGATATAGTAGTCTTTTTGTAAAATAAAATTTACTGCAAATCAAAACAGCCGGATGAAACTATCAGTCGTACTTACCACCAATCTTTAGGCGTCAACCACTAATTAATGAAATTAATAAATAAAAACTTACTAAATTTGCTATTTAGTGGATATTGATTCTCAAATAACAATACTCGATGATTTTTTAAATCATTAAGTATTAAAAAATTTGAAGGAGAGGCATATTGGTAGATGACGCCTAAACATTGATGCTGAGTACGACTGCTAGCTTCAGCCGACTAATCAAAACACATAGAAACACATCAAAATCATTTTTTTCAGGGCACATTTAAAATTAAATTATACAGAAAACAACAACAACATAGCACATTATTATTCACGTAAAACAGAAACCACAACAAATACTATAATTCACAAACAAAATGCATCACACACTGACTGATCTAACGACGCCAAACGACGCGACGCCATTAGGCGCCATGTTACTTAACAGCTGGGCATTCATCGACGCATGCGCATATAACATCCTAGACCAAATCTAGACGGTCTTAATAACACCGTACTAGACGGACATATTTGACTTAGATTTTTTCTAATAAGCCAATCTGTTAAGTCACTGATTCGGGACTTGATGGACCCTCTAGAATTAGACGGACTTGATGATTGCTAATCGGGAAATCATTGGACTCTAGACTGCCACAATATTTTTCCACACGGGAATTATCGATGTCTTTTTGAATTCCGTCTGACCATCAGTTGATTTTACTACTGCCAGTTAATTTTAAAAAAATTTTATATCAAAACCCGCCCATTTGTCTGATCGAATGTTGATTTTTCTACGACGATTTCTTAATAAAAAGTTATAAATACTTTTGTAATGAAATTCCCTGAAATTTCACAGAAGTGACTTCAAGAATTTTTGTTTTCAATTTTTCTTTTTCACTACCAGGAATTTCTTGGTCTCATTCCCAGAAACTTTTTCATATTGGTTTTAAAAATAATTATTATTATTTATATTAATTATTTTAGTATTTTCTTCTTTCTCCTTTTATTATTATTATTATTATATTAACTATTTCTATTATTATTCTGAACAACAGTCTCTGTCATCTATTATAGAATATAATTATTTTTCTGATTATGATGTAAAGCATCCCTTCGGAATTACGTCCTCAATAACACCACAGCCTACCTGTGTGTTAGTCATCGAAATAATTAATAGCGCACACTGCTAAGAGCTTTTAATTAATAATTAGCGAAATCTTCCCTTTTCATACTCGACTTGAATTAATCTTTTGGGGGCTTTCGCGTTTATATAATGACAGAGAAACCTATATAGATATCTATGTCTCGTGAAATTTTAAAGAACGCAGTTTCCTGGAGAATATTACACAAATGCATGTACTTAAATTTTTCAAGTGTTATCTTCTCATTTTTACTTATGAGTTTCTGAATTTTTCCCTGTTTTGTGGACCCCTTTTGTATTTTAAAATTATTCTTGCCTTTTAATCTTTTGACTCTAATATGGAAATTCTTACGATTATGCTTCTCTTATGACTTTAATTTCTATTCCACTTTTCTACAATTTTCTCAATCATATTGTCAATCTAAATGAATCGTACGTATATGGATCTAGATGATCGAAATTTCAAAGTTATTTTGCGCACTTGACCTTTTTGAAAATACCTATCCTTTTGAGCATTGATTTTTCATTTTCAAAATTCTCCCTTTAACCTTTGAGAAATGACCTAAATTTTTTATAACGTTTACCACTTAATCTATAGCTTTGCTCGTTTTTGGTTTATTGTTTTGGTGGTAAAATTTTTTTTTCCAATGAACTTTCAATTAAACGACCTTAATTTTTATTATTTCTTTCAATATTTTAATTTTATTACAAAATTGTTTTTTATAATAAAAAAATTATTTCTCAACTCAGTAAATGTAGAAACTTTTGATAACATTTATTGTTGTTTAGTTGAAAAATTTAGTAAATTTTTTTGTTTTGAAAAATTATTCCTATTGTAGAATCATTATAAAATCGAGAGGAGAAGAAAAGTTAATTGAATCCTGATAAATGGGAAGCAAAAATTTTTTCTAATTTAGAAAGGATTTATTTATTTATTTATTTACTTATTAAATGCGGAATAAATGCCTAAAGATTATTATTATTGTAATACCAATAATATTATTTGTAGATATAATATTTATTATAATTAATTCACGGATGAGTGGAAAAGGATTGTTTGATATTGCATTGGCTCAGTGACCCGACAGTGACCTAGTTTTGCACTCGCTTCCTCGTCTCGCGGAGTTGCTCTCAATTCCAACTTCTCTATTTCATCTCTATAAACATCCCCTCCGCGACGCTTTCAACTTCAGTAGTACGAAAAAAAATTCCCTCTATTATTCTTCGCTGAACTGACATTTTTTTGGTAGTTTTGTTTGGATATTCGTTTTTCTTTTTCTTCTTCTTTTTTTTGTTCACATATATAATTGCAATCAAAATGAAAATGGAAATGAGAATTGTGAACTGTCAACTATATGAAATTTTTTGTTTGTTTTTGGAACTTGGGCAAAAATTTAATTCGTAACTATTTTTTTTGTTATCCTTTTTTCTTCTGTATTTATATAGTGGCATAAATCATAAATAAATGTAGAAATTAATCTTGTGTCCTTATAAATCATTGTGTGGTGGGAAAAAAATCAATCATATATTCTTGTAGTGTAAAAAAAGTTTTTACACAAATGGAATCATAAATTTTCAAAGTACATAATATATCAGCATCAGCGCGAATATGAAAGGGAAAAATGTTGAATAAACAAAGTTAACAAAACAAAATTTTTATTTAATACATTTTACAGTAGGTTTTTTTCTGCAATTTTTTAATTTTGAAAAATTTTTTCGTCAGACAAATACTGCGTTAACACTAATAACAATCTACTTATTAATAAACTCTAAGTAGTGAAACAATATTTGGTCAGACAATAAGTAATGCTTCAATGTTAAAAATCAACTGATTAGTACATTTCTAGTAGAAAAAACCATTTTTTGTTAGACAAACGCAACTCTTTTGAAAAAATGTATTACTAAACTTTCAGTAGAAAAAATTAATTAAATTCAGACAACTATTGCAACAAAAATACAAATCACTTTAAATAATTGCCTTTTCGTTAAGATAACTGATTTTCCATTGGTTTTTGTCAAATAATATTTTTTTAGAAGAAAACTAAGTTTTTGGACTAAAAAACACTGCAATAGTATTAGCGAACTTTTATTAATAAACTGACAGGAGAAAAGTAAATTTTTGACCAGATAAACATTAACATTAACATTAACATTAACATTAACATTAACATTAACATTAACATTAACATTAACATTAACATTAACATTAACATTACTTAACATTAACATTAACATTAACATTAACATTAACATTAACATTAACATTAACATTAACATTAACTTAACATTAACATTAACATTACATTAACATTAACATTAACATTAACATTAACATTAACATTAACATTAACATAACATTAACATTAACATTAACATTAACATTAACATAACTTAACATTACATTAACATTAACATACATTAACATTAACAGTAACATTAACATTAACCATTAACATTAACATTAACATTAACATTAACATTAACATTAACATTAACATTAACATTAACATTAACATTAACATTAACATTAACATTAACATTAACATTAACATTAACATTAACATTAACATTAACATTAACATTAACATTACATTAACATTAACATTAACATTAACATTAACATTAACATTAACATTAACATTAACATTAACATTAACATTAACATTAACATTAACTCTCAGTAGTAGAAGGAAACTGTTGGTCAGACTAAATTCGCAAAGACATAGAAAATTATTTTATTAAAAACATTTTCAATACGAAAAACTAATACACAATAAGTAAAGAAATAAGTTTTTAAACATATTTTTATAAAATGTACTAAAAACCAGTTATCAGAAAAATTTAAGTAGAGAAACAAATTTTTTGGTCAGGCAAGCATTGTATCGATATAGTAGCAATTTGTCTATTAAGAATATTTAAGTAGAAAAGCGAATTTTTGCTAAAAAATTTCTCTTAGAAAAATTTGTTTTTATTTTTTGTATCAAAATAAAAAATCTACTTAGTAGAATTATTTTCAGTAGAAAAACTAATTTTCGATAAGACAAATATCATTCTGACGACGAGACAACTATTATTAAAGCTTCAGCAGAAAATCCCAGTTATAGCCAGACAAATGTCGCAAGGAAACTAAAAATCAATTTATTTTATTGCTTTGTAATAAAAATAAGAGAATTTAAAATGTTTATTGTCAGATAATAAACTTCCAGTAGTAAACTCTATTTTTAGTCGGACAAATAACGCAAAGATTTCAAAAATCATTATAATGAAAAATATGAATTGAAAATATTTTTTTAATACCTATATAATAAATTTTCAAGTGAAAACTTTATTTCTACTTAGACAAATCCTTTTATTCTTTTTTTTTCATTTTTAATATCAATATTTGCTATTATCTTTACTATATAATTTTTTAATTTGCAGAAAATAGTTTACTATTTTAAATAAAAAATACACTAAACTTTGCAATTTTTTTAATAAAAATCTCATGGAGTAAGTTTTCAAAATGTTTATTACAAAAACAATTTAAAAGTTTATTTTACTTATTTTATTTCAATTAATTTGGAAAAATAATCTAATTTCTCAATAATTAAATTCTTGAAAATTAAATGATTTATGGAGAAAAAATTTAGAATTCAATTTTCACAGCCTCGTATTATTTGTCAATACATATAAGTGATTTATATGTGGCGTAAATTGCCAGGGTTTAGATAATTTATCATCGTTTTCTATTACATAAACTATTATTCTATCAATAAACGCAACAAAGCTGTAATTAATAATTTTCTGCCATATGGGCATTAAGGGCAATTCTAAATCGGAATATGATTCATGAGAAGAGAATCAACAATAAAATGTAAATTTCTCTAATATTTTAATATAGAAAGATAGACTAAAAAATGGTTTTCTCAGTGAAAAAATAAATTACTGCAAAAATTGTTCTATAAATTATTTTATAAGTTATTTTGAATAAAATTTTTATTCATTTATATATCGAAAGTATAATTATATAATATTTATAATATTAATTGAATATTAAAATTGAAAATATAATTCAAATGAATAAAAATATAATTTTTATTGATCATATTACAGTTTTTCTAAGGATATCAAATTGAGACAAAAAACGAATCAAAACGTTGCTTCGCAACACTTTTAATTCGTTTTGTCTCTCAATTTGATATTCTTAGAAAACTGTGATATATTGAATGTATAATTTGAATCATGTTATATAATTATAATATTAATAGAAATATAAAAAATTGCTGCATGCATTTAACTAGCCAAAATTGATTCAAAATTTGTTAGTAAAGATAAATTGAAAGAATTAATTTTTAAGTAGAACAAACTAAGTTTTGTCAGACAAGAAAATTTTTATTATTTTTCAACACAAGATATCGATTCAAGATCTTTTTAAAAAAAAAGAATTAAAAGATTAAAAGAAAAACAAATGAGAGAAGAAGAATTGAAAGAAATACTTTTTTTTAAGTAGAACAATTTAAATTTGGTCAAACAAAAGAATTTGAGTAACTAAAAATAAATTTTCGGTTGAGACAAAAATTATAAAGTATTAAAAAGTTAATATTGTTACAAAATCTTTCCTTTTTCTTTAAGTAAAAAAAATTTTATTACAATGTTAATAATTTCAAATTTTGTTTCAATTTTTACTCAAAAATTCAGTCAGGTTTAACATATGATTTCTTTATTTTCTCTCACAATTTTTTGTCCCCTTTAAAAAAGAAAACGATTTCTTGCCTAAATAAAGAAATAAACTATGCAGTCACTTTTTTAATGGAGACGTATCACAACAGACTTTGTGCTTATTCTGAAGAGATCCTCTCTCTCTCTCTCAACCTTGGACTAATGGTCGAGTTCAGAAATGTAAAAAATTTAAGTTTTCTTGGTGTATAAGTAAAAATGAGTACCTCCCTTAGATTGTGTGCGTTTTCTTATATTCAATACTTATATATATATATATATATATTCGTGTATATGCATTCCACATTCTATTTCCTCTTTTACGCTTCACTTTTCCATTGTATATTCACTTTAAACCTCTTTTCATAAAGCTTTCCTGATAATGCAGATATTGAGAGAGAAAAAAATTGTATACAGTAAAAGAGAATATGTAAAAAGAAATTTTCCAAATTCCATATATAAACTTATTTCATGAAACTTTTCTTAACGTTACAATCTTTTTAGAAAAAAAAATTTTTTAACAAAATATAATGTAGGTATGTACATATACCTATATATATAATATAAAATCACACCAACTAATTAACCAATGTTAAACGACATAGAATGTGGCGCTACCTATAACGGTTAAATTTGTTGCGTGTTATTTTAACACCAAATTCGGTGTTAAAATAACACTTTTTATTTTCTGTATATATATATATATATATATATGTGTGTGTGTGTGTATTTATATGTATATATTATATTACATGCATATATTATATGCATTCAATTGCTGTCAAAAACATCTTGGTTCACAAAAATATAGTACAAAAAAATCGATATACTTGGTACGGTAAAAATTTTTTTTTCTAAACTGTATATAAATCGTGGAACGTTTGACAGGTATATTAACGATACCTATATTATAAAGGCTTATCTTTGAAACATTTATAAACTTTTTTGTGTGAAGAAAAATTTACACCAACCAACCACTTGATTAATTTATTTCGATAAAAAGTTAAAAATAAATGGAACTTTGTACTTTTTCAGTAGAACAGGTCAATTGCCAGCAGTCACTAAACTTTCGATAGAAACTACACTTTTTGCTTAGAGATATTTTGTGAAAACAAATTTTTCAATTTTATTATTATTTCGTTTAGTAGAAAATATTTCAATATATAATATTTATTGTAGGATAAAGAAATTTTCAGTTGAAAATAACCCATGTAGAAATTTCCCTACTTGTCCCTACCAAATGTTGGATTCTGATTAGAACCATCCTAGAAAATCTAGTCTAGAAAAATCTGACTAGAACCTGTTTAGATTCTTGTGAGGAAATTCGGACTAGAAATGTCTAGCTAGATTCCGCATAAAATCTAAAAAGATAATTCAGATTAGAAATCACTGGTTAGACTCTTGCTAAATTCTGATCGAAGATGCCCGGAGTCGGACTTAGACTATTTTTTAGTGTTTTTGATTATGTTATTTTTCTAAATATGAGAATAATGTCTAAAAAGACGCAAATATTGTTAAAATGTTTGTATAACAAAATAATCAATTTTGGTGTTATTTTTGACTTTGAATAACATTTTACTTCAAATCAAAACCAAGTCAACGAATTTGCCCATTTGTCCCTATCTCTAGTAGGGCTCTCGCTAGATTCTGACTAGAATCTCTAGTCTACAAAAACTAGTCGGGTTCCAATCAAATTCTAGTTAAAGAATTATTATTACTAATTTTGTATTATAAAGAATTATTATTAATTGATATTATTATTTATTATTTTAATAATTTAAATAATTTTATAATTTAAATTATTATTAGATTATAAAGAATTATTATTATTAATTGAAATTATTAGATAATTCAGACTAGAAAAACTCACTAGGACCTAATTGATTTCCAACTAGACAAACTAGTGTACAAGTAATATACATAAATTGTCTTTCTATAAATAAATATTTTTATGAATTGTCAAAAACATTTTAAAGTATAATTGCACTTACATATATTTTTAAATAATTATTTTTACGGATAATATTACAATATTTAGGTAATAAAAATTAATTATACTCACATAATTAATATTTATTTGTGTCTTATTCTTTTAATTTACTTATTATATAAAAGATTTTTATTTAATAAAATTGTTTTATTGGAATTTTATATAAGAATGTTCTACAATATTAAAAATTGTGTTTCAAATATGTTAAAAAATGAAATAAAGAAATAATATGCAAAATTTTTTTAAAAATAATGCTGGTAAGAATTATCTAACTAGAATTTGATTGGAACCCGACTAGTTTTTCTAGACTAGAGATTCTAGTTAGAATCTAGCGAGAGCCCTGCTAGAGATAGGGGCAAATGGTGAATTGCTGTACGGGATGTAATTTAAGCGGAGGTGCTTCCAAGCTATCACGGCCGGGAGGTATGTTTATCCGACTGGAGTCCCCAAGGTCCAAAGTTCGATCCCCCATGGGCACGAGATTTTTCAACTCAAGTTTCAGGTTTTTCGTTTACAACATTCATTAATAATGTTAATATGAATGAAGAATTCAATTGAGGGGCTGGATGCTATAATGTGTTACGCGCCATTCACTTAACATGGCGCGTAACACATTATAGCATCCAGCCCCTCAATTATAAATAGGTTAAGTTGAAAAATAATAATTTCTAAAAGTCAACTAGAAAATTCTAGACCCCATAAAATTCCAATCTCAATTTCTGCATGGGAACGATCTTAGTTAGACAAATATTTCAAAAGAAATGGAAATAATTTTTAATAGAAGATATTTTTAACATCTTTTTTTTATTAATAATATTTTAATATATTACCAGTGATCTTTTTATGATTTTTTATTAAGAAACTGTCAGTAGAAAAATCAATTTTCGGTCAGAAAGTCAAATTTTGTCGGATTCAAAATGTGCGAAACAATAAAAAAAATTAATAGAAATAGATGGCTATGACAAAAACGTTATAAATTACTCAGAGCTGCATTGCGTTAATATTAATAAGTTATTTGTTAAGAAACTTTAAGTAGAAAAATAAATTTCTGGTCAGATTAATAATGCGATAAAGTTAAAAAATCGTGTTTTTGTTAGAAAATATTGCGTTTATTGTTAGAAATTTTTTTATTAACATGTTTTAAGTAGATAAACAAGTATTTAGTCAGACAAACTAAGTGTTAATTAAAAATTTACTACATTAAAATTAATCAATCTTTTAGTAAACTCTCAGTAGAAAATACAGTTTCTATGTAGATGAATATTGGAAAGGTATTAATGAATTTTTATTAATAATCTGCCAGTAGAAGAATCTATTTTTAGTCAGACAAATGTGGTGTTATTATTTAAATTAGTAATAATAAACTTTTAATCAGAGGTAATAGATTTTAATTTAGTAGGGGAGAGGTACGCACGTTGAGACACTAAGATATTATAACCTGTGTAACTGATAATATCAAAAAGTTTATTGGCATTTTGTCGTATCGTTAATACCAAACTTTTCATTCAATAGAAGCGCGATATCTCCTGTTTTTTTCGGTAGAACTAGATCGAACCAATTTTTTAGTTAAAAAAAGTGTTTTCAGGATTTCTGTTTAGCGTATTTAGTGTATATTTAAGTGGCAGAAAAAAGTGCGGATAACATTTACATATCAATTTTGGTTCTACTTTAATGTTCTGACGGAAATTTAGGCATACGTTAACATCTACAAATAACTTCAAATCTTTAGGAAAATAACGGCTCACGGTATGAAAATAGTATTGTCATTAAAATTGATTTTGAATCCACAATTTTCAAGTGTTTTACATTTTCTTCACCTGTAAAAATTGCGAATATAAAGATTTCGATTAATTATTTTTGTGCAAAATAAAATTTTATTTTTTCATTCTTTTCCTTAAGTTCATTTTCAAATGTTTTAATTTTTTTCTTTGGGCTAAGATCATCAAAATAAGTAAATAAACATCAAACAATTAGAATCTGACGTGATTATTCATTTTGTTTCAATTTAAAATAAATTACTATGTGTGTCTCAACGTGCGTACCACTTTTTCTTTGGACAAAAATAACATGTTTAAAAAATCAGCTATAAATTTTTCATTTTTGTCAAAAAAAATAACTTTCTTTGGCAATATTGCAGCCCTGGCCAATACTTTTAAGAAAGCATATCGAATTTTTCGCTAAATTTTGTTTGTTTAAAAATATTACTGAAAAACAGAACCTGTCTCAACGTGCGTACCTCTCCGCTAATAATAGAGTTTAGTAGAGAAGAAAATTTTTGGTCAGACAAATAATATGATTATTCCTTTAAGGTAAAAAATTCTATTATTAAAGTTTCAGTAGAAAAATTTAGTTACAGACAGACAACGATCATAAGATATTTAAAAATGGCTTTAAAAATATATTTATATTATCGTCTTTTAGTAGAAATGGCTGATTTTAAAACACTTTTTGACAGATAATATTCTTTTAGTAGAGAAACCTATTTTTGGTCAGACGAATATTGCAAAGGCGTAAGAGAATGTAAATGAATAAACTGCCTGTAGAAGTATCAATTTTTAATTAAACTAATACGCCCTAAATATTTTAAATGATTTTCTTAATTGTCAGTAGTAAAAGCAAATTTTCGGCTATACACAGAGCCCTTTAATTTCAATAATTTTGTTATTAATAAAGTTTAAGTCGGAGAACTAATTTTTGGTCAGTCTAACATTGCAAAGGTATTAAAAAATTGTTATTAGTAAACTACCAATAAAAAAATTAATTATTAGGTAGACAAAGGTGGGATTAACGTTAATAATCCACTTATTAATAAACTTTAAGTAAAGAAACGAATTTTTGGACAAACATTGTTTTTTTGAAAAAAAATCTATTTTTTAATTTTCAGTAAAAACCCTACTTATAGGCAGGAAAATTTTTCAAAAAAAAATTGAAAATCAATTTATATTACCGCCTCTTAGTAGAAATTTTTTGCCAAATAGTAAATTTTTAGTGATGAACTCTATTTTTAGTCAGACAAACATATAGTTTAAGTAGAGAAACAAATTTTTACTCAGACATAAATTATGCGTTAATTTTACAAAACCATAAGTTATTATAGTAAATTTTTAGTAGAGACATAAGTTTTTAATGAGACAAATATTGTTTTTTGGAAGAAGAAATCTATTTTTTAAGTTTCAGCAGAAAAAGTTACTTATAGTCAGACAAATTTTAAAAAATCTCATTTTGAAAGTGGTTTATTTAAACTGTAGAATTTCATCGCAGAAAAATATTTTTAATCAAACAACTGTTGATAAAAAAATAGTTAACCACAAAAAAGTATATAAATTTAACCATGCAATGTAATTGGGCTATTATTATTTTTAGTTAGTTCCTTTTTACTTCTTTACTTTTCCTTTTCTTTAATTCTTCAATTTTTAATATGGGCATATTTCTAGAACTTTTAAACTTTTAGGTATTGGAAAACTTAATTTTTCTTTTTAAGGCACATTCTTGCAATTAATTTTATTGTTTTGTGCATTGATCAAATAGTAGAAAAAACATTGCGATACTCATTTCTACATATTGTTAACCCCTCTGTGTATGAGTTTAACCCCAAGAAAATGTTTCTAAATGCATAGATTTTTCATAAAGTTGGATTTTTACATCAATCGGTATCTTGGGGTTTCTAGGGTAGCTGATTACGAATATGATGTTAATTTTTCAAAATTCAAAATGGCGGATCCAATATGTCGGACAAAATTTTTAAAAAATTAATGGATTTCCACAGCATTGAATATTCATAGGTTTTTGGGGTCGCTGATTATGATTCTGTAGTCGGATGTCGAAAACTCCAAATGGCGGATCCAATATGGCGGATGAAAATTTAAAAAATAATTCAATTTACACAGAAGTGGGTTTGATGGGGTTTTTGGGGTCACTAATTATTATGTATCTGAATTCAGTTTTTTAAAAATTTTAAAAGTGGTTTCAAAATGTCATAAAAATTATTGATATTTTAAATACTGTTTTAATAATATTTTGGGATTAATTATAATTAAAAAGCAATAGAAGTAAATAAATAAATAACCACGAGATATAATTATTTTAATATTCTAAATATGCACTAAATATGCACTATTGCGCATGTCCAAGTGTAGTGGAAGACTACTGCGCAGCAATAAATACTAAATTGCACTACTGCGCATGTCCAAGTGAGGTGGTAGACTACTGCGCAGCAATAAATACTAAATCGCACTACTGCGCATGTCCGCCATATTGAATTTGTTACTAAGTTATAATATTATGTAGTATAATATAGGGGGTCGTCCATAAATTACATAAGACATTTAGGGGGCGTGGGGGTCTGCAAGTTCTTACGAACAATAAAAAATGGCGCTAACGTATATAAAATATCCTATGTAAGGGGGGGGGGGTCAAATTTTCGACAAAAAAAATATCTTACGTAATTTATGGATGGCCCCTAATATTATTTCGTAGTTTTGTATAATATGATTGTCCATATGTCATTTAATTGATTCGGCTATTTATGTAAAGCGACACGATACTTTTCCTTCGTGACGGTCCCTGATACATTGTTTTATATAATAGTATTAAAATACAAAAAAAATTAAGTATAGAAAAATTCTTCTTTATTCGGACAAGCAACTCTATTAAAATTTAAAGAATCTAAAAAAATCCGTTACTTTAATATTCATCACACCAATTTGAATTTCACTTTATTTTCCAATTCACAACTTTCCAAAAAAGCTATACCATTACAAGATAAAAATTTTTGTTCACATTCGCCAAAAAAGAAACAATTAGAGAATTCTTCTTTTTCTATATACTGAATTTTACAAAAACATTCAAATGGTATTCGCTTTAGTGCGAGGAAATTTCTTTCTTCGTACTGTTTTCTTTTATTTTTGCGAATAAAAATAAAAAAAAGAGAACTGTCTCTTTCTGCCTCTTTTTCCTGATGATGATAGCAGTTTGGCAAACGTTCATTTGGCTCTGTCTTTATGTATATATATTCGTATGTATGCATGTATAAAACAAACACTGTCGAGCCACTCGTCCCGATGGATAGAGTGGTACACATATATATCATCCAGTAGACGCCTGTCAATGTTCCAAGTTATCTGAAAGGTAGGACGCGACTGTTTCCCAATATTTTTCAGTTGCCAGCCTCAGCATTCAAGCGGGCCAAAAGATATTCCAGAAAAAAAGGTCATCCACAAAATTAGCGGCTAATTCGAAAAAGGAAAGAAAAAATATTCACTTTTCAATTTAAGTAAATAAAATTCTTTTTTTTTTGAAAATTTATTTTTATTCACTGGGGGCAAACAACTATCAAATATTCTAAATCAATTTTCTTCGAATATATATATATATTCTCCATTTTCAAACTCACAAAACTTTTCAAACTCGAAACATTTAAAGTTGAAAGAAAGTTTAAATTAAATTCGACCAAGTTGGATGTTTTCAAACTTGGACCGTTACATTTTAATCGACATCACACGTATCGCAATTTAATTTACAGGTTAAAGCGATTCTCAACTAAAAAGAAAATTCAATTTTAATTTCTTTCTGTAAATTTTATTATCCTTCAAGAACGTCTGAAAATAATATCCAAGATATTAAAGTTATCAATTATGCAATTGAACTAAAAGAAATATTTTTCTGGACTTTATATTATTGTTAAGTTTTCAAAAAAAAAAAAAAACAATTCAGTAAAATTTAAACCAACAAAATTTGACCTCGTTCAGGAAAATTAAATTTTGTTTGACATTCTTTCAGTACCTGAAATCATTTCCCACTAAGAAAAAATTTAAATAGTAACTTTTAACTGCTTTTTGCACTTTCTTTCCAAAAAATTGAAAGTTTTTAAAATCCATACAATTGCTTAGAATCATGAAAGAAGAGTATACAAAAATTGACAATAAAAAATAATTAAAATTAGGAGAGAAGTTGAAATTTTAATTTTTCGGAAATTTCGAGCTTTATTCGAAAAAGTATTAACTAATTAATTGTTTCATTTAAATATTCATATAAAATAAAAGAAAAATTACTAATTAAATTTTTGGTTACTAACAAAAGTTTTGGAAATTTAATAATTTTGGTTTTCTAAAAGAGAAAAATATGGAAAACCGAATTGAATTTTTTTGTACAGAAATTAAACTGAATATGGTTAAATTAACAAATAAACAAAACAACATGAAAAATTTGGAATGATGGAGAAAAGCTTGTAGGTTTTCAATTAGAATCACTGAAAATTAAAAAGGAGAAAAAAATAACATTGTATATATAAAAAAATGAAAAATGTTTTTGATCAAAAACTCTGTTGATTCCCTACAGTTATAACCACCTTTTAAAATAATTTAACGAAGATATTTCTTAAATTTTCAATACTAATTAATATTTTAAACATTTGTTCAAAATTCAAGATAAAATAAAAAATATTTCAAAAGAAAATCAATTAGGTATTTTCGAAAAGTTAAACAAATTTCTTCTCATATTTCGAATATTCTCTTTCCAACCGAAAAAAAATTATAACTAGGGGAGAGTGGGGCAAGACGGGGTACCGGCCTTATTTAACAAACGAATTAACCAATCGCGATTATATTTTACATAATACTGCACCGAGACGATAGTTTCTTGTTTACAAAACCTAAAAGCCATGAGAACAAATCTTTTATCTGTTTTACTAAAAAAACTGTTTTTGACGATTTTCTTGTCATTTTTTCACTTTTTTTAGGAGGTTTTTATTATTTAATAATAACAGTTAATAAACTATATAAAATTTTTTTTAACTGTCAAGGGTTACAGAAGAAGGGAAGCATATGTTTTTTTTCTTTGTTGAATCGTAAATTGTAGTAATTAATCGTTTTATTCAATTTCGTAGGTGCGGGCAAGATGGGGTAGGGGAGAGTGGGGCAAGACGGGGTTTACAAATTAAGCAAAAAAAAAAAAGAGAAATAAGAGAAGTTAAGAAAACTACTAAAATCAAGACTGAATAAAATAAGAGTGACCAAAAGGAAAAAAGCTTGTCGGGTTAAATCATCAATTAGCGATGGTAAAGTGGCAAATACACCTTGTCTCTATTGTAATGGTTATTATTTAGACTCAAATGAAGGCTGGGCTGCTTTTTTTTTGTCTGCGGACAATGGGCTCACTGCAGTTATGCATAAAGATGAAGATGCAACCTTTACTTGTGAAATTTGTCGACAGAAATAGGTTGCTTTCTTGAGTACCCCATCTTACCCGCCGGTGGGGCAAGATGGGGAGAATTGCAACTTTTCAATATTTTTAATTATAAGCTTTTTTAAGAAACAGATGGCCTTTGTACGGCTTTTTTACGAAAGACTGATTCCCAAAGATGATAATTAAAAATAATAATAAAGTATATATTTGATAATTTTCGTTTTTTTGCGCTTTAAACCTTAAGTACCCCGTCTTGCCCCACTCTCCCCTACATCCTTTTGTATTTATTTTATACATAAGTTTCAAATTTTATAAAACTTTCCTTCTCCCGTTTTTCAAACTCGAGTTTTTCTTACTTTCAACAAGGTAAGGTCAAGTTAATTTTTTCTTCTCCTTTTACTTACCAAAGAATTCAAAATTCAAAAAAGTAATTTAAGTATTACTTGCGCCATAATCCAAGGTTTTAGAGATGAAGATAAAAAAAAGTTTTCTTAGAAAAGGAAAAAAAAATTAATCCTGTGAGACTCTTAAGGAAAAAAGAGAGCAAGATATACACTACATGTAGAATGTTGCACGAAGAGTACACACCATTACGATTTGTTACGATGTTACAAAGATGTTATAGACGCTTGGAGGAAAATAGAATAAAAGAGAAAACCAAGAGATTACAATCCGACATACAGTAGAATGTGAGAAAAAAAATGTGAGAGAAGAAAAAAAAGTGAACATAAAAATTGAAAGAGATATAACACAGTTTGCATGTTATTTCTCTTGTTCTCTTTTCATTTCTTTTTTGTCTATTTTTTTCTTATTACACCTTATAAAATATACTCATACAAAGGTAATCTTTCTGAAACTCAAAGAGAATCTTGAAAAAGTGTTATGCACTTCAGAGGCAAAGGAGCTCAATTCGGTGTCGTTCGGTTCTTTTTTTCCCCTGTTTTTGCACACACTTGGAGAAGAAATTTTCTTTTACAAAATTGTTTTACAAACCACAAAAAAAAATTTCTTCTCATCAACCATTTTTCTACATTCAACGAAAAATTGTCAAATTTTATCACCTGGATATTTAAATACTGTATTTTGCTTATTAAATACATATCTGATAACATTTTCTCTACACACTAAAAAAAAAGTTTTACTTTTAGCCTGTTTTCGAGGCTGAATTTAAGGTGTAAACGGAGTCAGCCCCATTAAACAAGGACAGACTTACATATGTGAAATACATGGGCTGAATTTAAAATGTAAACGGAGTCAGACTTTTTTTTCCTGTGTATGTTTATTTTTTTTATATTTACTTTCGTCCATTTTCTACTCTAAAAATTATTTTTTCTTTTTTTATTTTCCTAACGTTAACTTTTCTTTATTTTTTACGTTCTTTTTTTTCAACATCTTGGAAATATTGCTGGAAAAGAGTAATAAAATATTTAATAACTACGAATGCAAAAGTGGAGATGACAGAAAATTAAAAACGTTTTTCCGCGAGCTTAGCAGTTTAAATAATAAGAAGCATTATAATAGCAAGCTTAAAATTTAAGTTAAAATAGGTCTAAAATGAAATAAGAATTTTATTTTATGAAACGTGAAAAGTTCAAGCGTTACAAATACAAAAGTTACAGAATGGAAAAATTTTCATTATATTTTCCAACTTTTATTTAGATTTTTTTTAAAAACTTTTGTTAACAATAAAAATTTTTTTTACCCATAATAAAATATTCTGTCTTCTCTACAAAAGCGAATTCGAATAAAGGAACTAATAATACAATACGTTTTGTACTCTATTTACTGTGTATTTATTTTTTCTCTCTTAAAAAAATGAGAATATGAATTTCTGAATGTTCCATAATCGACAAACAAAGCACAAACTAATTTGCTGAAAGAAAAAAACTAAAAATCGAGTAGCGAAATTCATGAAATGAAAAATTAAAATAAATTACATTTCTGCTAGAAATATTTCACGCATTGTTCAAAAATTAAAATAAATAAATAAAAATATACAATACATTTCCTACAGAATGAAAAAACGGAATATAAATCAGACTTAAATTTTCCCGTCGTAATTGCATCCAATTTTTCGTACTGTTAATTTTTACATGACATAAAATATTCAAAAAAAAAAAAAGTTGTCAAACCAAAAATGTAAATAAAAATAAAATATAAAATAATAAAAATATTAAAAGTAATCTCGTAATAAATGAGAAAAAAATAGAATATTTAATTATTTTAAAAGAAGAACAGACGCGTCAATTTATAATTGCTTCTCGGATCAAATATCGAGTGACAATAAAATCGTTTAAATATAGATAACAGTACGATTACCATTTATTGCTATCGAGTTTGTGAAACTCTTTTAAAAGGATTGTTCTACTTAGAGCCATTATTCCTTGGGAACACAATACAATGTTTGATAGTAACAGTTATTGCTGGAATCTCAGGCATTCGATGCCTAGCTTTTTATACTTGAAATGGTGATTCGTTATAAAGTAATTGGAAACGATTGGAAATCAAGAAAATAAAACTTGCAGCACTTTTCAAATATATATATATATATATACGATCAAACCATCTTCAAATAGCTTTCTATTATATATTATTATATCGCGAGTATTTATTCCTTCAAAAAAAGAAGAATAAGAATAACGGAAAGAAAGGTAATAAAAATAAATAAAACTAAGAAATACTACCCTTCAATATTCCAATAATTGATTTTCAATTTAATTAACGTTCAGAGAAACTTTATATTTCAATATTTTCATTATTTGCACGTTAATTAATTTTCAAAATCTATGGTTACTGTGTGAAGGGAAGAAATTAATTTATTTCTTCTTTTGAGTGTATTATTCCATTATTATCGTCATCATTATTATAATGATTAATATTATTATTGTTTTAAAATTTTAAAAACTGGAATTCATTAATTTTTTTATTTATTCATTTGAATTTGGATAAAAAATGTCCTTAATTTCAATTTCATAATTTTCAAATCATCGAAATTCTTATTATCAAAATATTATTTAACATAATATTCATATTTCGAAGTACCATTGAACATAATTTTTAATTATTCGAATTATTCTTTATCCTAATATTTAAATATTAGAATTATCCTTTGACATCATTTTTAATATGTCGAAAAATTCTTTGACATAAATTTTGTTATTCCGAATGCCTATTTGTCATAATTATTAATCCTCCGAATTGCAATTTGACATAATTTTTAAACCTTCGAAATATTATGTTACATAAATTTAATTTTTCTAAATTATATTTGTCAGAATTTTCATTCATACGAATATTTTAATGATATAATACGCATTTACCCGAATTCTCATGTGACATAACCTTTAAATCTTCGAAATGGCATATTTAAGAAATTTTCATTTACATAAATTTTCACATGATATAAGTATTGTTAACTGAAATTTACTTTTTCGAAAATTAATTTGTCTCAACTTTCATTTATTCGAATAACCATTTAACATAAAATTTATTCGTCCAAAATACCATTTGACATAATTTTTAAACTTCTGAACTATTTTTTAACCAATAATGCATATCACAGAAATTTAATTAATAGAGATGAGAAAAATATTTGAAAATCTCATTGTTATTTTTAGGACAAATACCATTTTTGTGATTTGCATTATGGGTTAAAAAGTTGTTCGGAAATTTAAAAATTATGTCAAATGAAATTTCGGAAAAATAAATTTTATGTTAAATGGTTATTCGAATAAATGAAAATTATGACAAATAAAAATTCTATTAAAATTTATGAAATATCACATTTCGAAGATTTAAAGGTTATGTTACATATTAGGATTCGGGTAAATGCGTTTTATGTCACTTGATAATTCGAGTAAATAAAAATTATGACAAATAAAATTTCGATAAATGAAAATTTCTTAAATTTAAATATGCCATTTCGAAGATTTAAAGTAAAACGACATTTCGATAATAAGAATTTCGATGTTTTGAAAATTATGAAACTGAAATAAAATTGAAAGCAAGTAATGAATTATTTCCAGAAATAATAAAATTCTTTGCAGAAATTAGATTGAATAAAGGATAATTTATAATAAATTCGCAGGAATTCAGTTATTTTAAAGTAATATAATTTCAATAAATTCTCTCGAAAAAATTCAACTATTCTTAATTCATAAATAAAATTCTTCTAAAGAATTAAATTTTTTCCAAAAATCCAAACATCCGGAATACATCAATTATACATTTATTTATTTATTTATTTAATAACATAACGGGACATGCCCTTTCGTACATTACGTACTCTCTAATTCTAAGAGTTACATTTGTAACATATAAAAACAGATACAATATGAAGGTTGGCGCTTCAAAAGTTTAAGTTCGGTATAGATGTAAACACCGTTGTAGTGTAATAATGAAAATAAAGTAATATAATTAGACATTTTTGTTTTTCCACTGAGTCCATTAGAAAGTTAGTTATTGTAGTGAATCTTACAGTTTAATAGAAGAATATCAAAATAATATTAATAAATGACAAATTTGTATCTCTATCCGAATTAATTTTAAACAATTAGTAAAAATTATATGAAAAATAAAATTAAAAATTCTGAATGAAATAAGATGTTTAAAACGGTCTAGAAACTGTAAGAATATATAGAAATTCAAAAAGTAACATAAAAAATAAGGAGGGTATTATACACATTTTTTGCTTAACAAAATGTCATTTTGAGAAATAAATCACAATACTCTAATGGGGTTTAACTGAAAAAAACCATACACAAAAAGTTTGCTGAATACATTTAAACACTGAAGAGAATGATGACAGAAGAATTAATCCAAAACCAGGTACTGCAGTTGGATTGGCCAACTGTTTTACATATTATTATATTTAATTAAATACCGTAAATTTTTTCTAAGCACAATTTAGAATTATATAAAAGTAAATTTAAAATATAAGATTTTTTAAATTTTGACAAATAGCATTGTCTTTTGCTAATGGAGTAATTATTTGCTATATTATTAGAAAAAAGTCATAGATTTTGCATCTACCTCAATTTTATTTAAATATTGTTATTATGTAAAAAATTGCATTCTTAAAATTTAAATTTTAAATAATTTTATTAATTTTACTTTTTGAAAAAAATAAAAAAAAGGTGTTCCATGCATACTTTTGCCAAAACGTGGTATAGTTAGGGAAGACTTTGCATTGTAGTATTTGTATTTAAAGTTTTTCATGAAAATACACCAGAAATCTCAAGTTTTAATCGCTAAAGTCAAAAATTAAAAAACTTAAAGCCAGCGAAAAATAGTATTCGGATAAATTTCAATCATGTTTACAGTATTTTTTTGTAATTTTCGATGAAAAGCACACACTTTCTACAAAATAATTATATTAATAACAATGATAATAATAAAAGCAATAGTTATAAAGTTTAAACAAATTTTTTTTTAAATGTAAAAATAATTCATAAAAGTAATTTTTGATGCAAAATCTTGATCCATAAATGAAAAAATAATTTGTATAATACAAATGAGCAGGCAGTTTCCTTTAAAAAAGAAGAAACCAAAGTTTGAAATTTAATACGAAAACTTCCTTCTTCTCTAATCGTGTACTCTCTCTTTCTCTCTCTTTTCCCTATACCTTAATCTTTTGAAATACAAGTGTTTCGATTATTACTCCACCCTCCTATATTCTCAGGCTTGATCCTTTATATCCTTTGTTACTCCCTTGTTAGCGATAATGCAAGTAACGAAAAAAAAACGATTCAAGATGATTTTGTAGAAAAAAAAACTTCTTTTTTTCTCAATTCTCTTCTCGACGAGAAAATGTCTGCTTATAATATTATATTATAATAATAATACAATGTCCAATACGTCAAAATGAAACATGATAAATTGTGCACACCAGATGCGCGAATTCTCTCGACCATAAATATTTTTACACACATTTTTTTTATAGTAACCCTCGCATTTTGATTAAATCAAATTGATATGACAAATAGAAAAAAGAAAAATCACTTTTTCTCTCTATTTTATAATTTCCCAGGGAAAAATAAATAAACGAAATTCAATAAAAAATTGCATATAAAAATTTAAAGTTTACTTTTGTCGTTGAAAATATTTATTTAAAAAAAAATAGAAAGAATATTTCGTCTCATTTGAATTTAAATTAAATTTTTTTTACGTTGTATTTAAATTTTCTTCGCTTTATTTTTAATTCACCTTTTTTAGCACACGAGGACATTTTTTTTTATTTAATAATAATAAATTTATAAATCAGGGTAAAAAGAAATTTTTTCTTTTTGGTTTTATTGTAAATGGTGGCACTTTAATCCACATCTACCACTATAATGCCAATTATTTTATGTACATTTTAGATTGTTCGAGACAACGTCTAACTCCATTGTTCTTAATCCTGTCACGAATTACTATAGCAGCCGGAGATTAGATTTCCTGTCTTTTTTTTTAATAGAATGCGTTCACAAATTAGCTCATCATTTCTGGAATATAAACGCTCTCAGATTATAGTCTAGTTAACTAGATTGACTTTGTTTTTTATTAACTCGAGATGAAAGCAATTTTTCCATTTAAACGAAAAACAAAATTGCCGAAAATTTATTTATTTTTATTACTAACGATTTAAATGTTAATTTAATTTCAATTTAAATAAAATTAACGATAAAATAAAAATTTAACAATTCAATAAATAAAATAAATAAGTAAAAATAAATATATAAAAAATTAAATAAAAATAAATGAAAAAATAAATAAAATAATAAATATAAATAAAATAAAATTTTAAATATAATTTACATAAATTATTATTAAATTTTTAACTTTAAAGTGAAATTGTAAATAAATAAATATAAATAATGAATAAATAAATACCTAAGTAATTGAGAAAAATAGAAAATTAAATTCAGATTATTATAATGTGAAATATAATTTTTAATTTTAGTGTTCAATTTTAATTTTCTATTTTCCATTCTTATTTTCTCTTTTTATTTTTTGTTTTTATTTTAAAATTTTATTTTCAATTTCAGTTTTCAATTTTAATTTACAATTTTAATCTACATTTTTAATTTACAACTTTAATTTTCAGTTTTAATTAAAGGATGGAAAATTGTATAATATTAAATTTCTAATATTAAAAAATAATAATAATTATTATTATAAAACTTGCTGTACAAGAAGATAATATTCTAATCTTAACTTCAAAGTCGATTAATATTATAATGAAATTTGATAATCCTGAGAAGTGGATTTTATGTAAAATTACAGCTATCTCACATTTATGATGATGAAAACTATAAAATGAAGAGTTAATTTCCTATGGGAAATAAGAAGCTTCGATTTGGATCGATTTCGCAAATATTAACTTGCGATAGAAAGCAGTTAAGAAAAAAAATTTATTATAGAAATTTTCAAATTTACCCAAACTTTTAGAAAAAAAATAATTTTTAACTGTATCAAGAGTGTAAAAATAAAGTTTTACTAAAGTTTACGCAGAAGAAAATTTGTAATTTTTTATCTGTTGCAAATAAAAACTAAAAAATTTTTAATTCGTGAAAAATGTTTGTTTATATTAGTCACAAAGATTTATCTACATTTGTAAAATATTTTTAATTCTTAATTGTTTTTTTAAATCCTTTTCAATTGTTTGTTAAAATTTTTAACTGTTTTCTTATATTTAATTTATCTTTTTAATAGTTGCAAACATATTCTCTTTTTGTTAAAACAGTACTTTAATTATTTTACAATAAAAAAGCCTAAGATAACCGTATTTCAACCTTTTTTTATTACAAAATATTTTTTTTATCTAATTTTTCAAGCTTGATATCAAAAAAAATTTTAATTTTCAAAAAATAATATTTATATCACTTTTTAATAATTTTTTAATCATTTCAAAACAATTTTTTTAGAAACGTACCTAAATATTTTTAGAGTCTCCTGTAGTATACGCATGGTTTTATCTTCTGTCTGACTATTTCAGGATACGACTACTGAAAAATTCAGTTTGCCTTGTTATCTCGTTATTTTTCCTACATTAACCCAATGGATTTTCCCTGAACGTTAGGATAAATAAGGGAAGGTTCGTTTCAATGGAAAATTCTTCTCTTCACAGGTGAAAAAGAAACTTTGCTAAATTATCATTATATTTTAAAAAATAATATTTCAATTTCAAACATTTTCCTATCTAACGTAAATTTTCTTCAAAGATTAAAAAATTAATTCTCACTGCTAAAAAAATTCCTTTATCATTCAGAGCACGATACTTTTATTATTTTTAACTATTTTTATTTCAATAAATAAAATTCAGATAATTAATTAAGTTTTTGATAATAATTTTCAATAATATCAAATAGCATTAAAATTGTCATGTTTTCGACAAACCAACAGTTGACTTAATGATAATTTTTATGTCTTCATTACTTTGTCTTTGCAAATGGGCACTGTCAGCGAAATTGTTATAAATAAACAAATATTATTTTGTTTTGATGAATATAAAAATTTCTCTTCAAAATTTAAGTGAAAAATTTTAGGGTAAAAATTATCAATTAGGTAGTAAAATAGGTAACTAAATAAATAATTCTTCAATAGTTTTTAGAATTTTAATGTAGTTAAAAAATTTTTATTGTTTTTTTTAATTTTAAGAAACTATTTTTCAAATTTTTGCGATAAAGAGAAAAAATAATTTTTGAAATATTTTTATTACTGTCAAATAGAATTTTTTTTTTTTATTTTCCTTTTACTAACAAGAAAAAATCAAAGATCGATTCAATAGATTATGACCTCGTTTCGTCAATCGTTATAGATTAACAGACACTGTAAAAAGCCATCATTGAATCGCAGATTCGCGCTTTGCAGAATCTCCTTTTTTATAATTCAATAATCTTAATCCTGGCTGATCCTTTTTGATTAGCCATCGTCAAAAGGTTCCCATTCTATCTTCTCTCATGAACTCAGAGAAAGAAGAACTCTCTTTTCACTCTGGATTTATCATTCGTAAATTACACTTCTGCCCACACGAAAAGTTTCCTTTTTCATTCTCAGTACTAAAACTCAAAATTATACCTAGGTGCAAGAAAATCTCATAATTAATTTTCTCCCGGTATTATTAATCCAGAAACGTAATTTTCATTATAACTATACATAGGCGTAATATTACAGAAAAAATTAAATTAACATTTTGATGGTTAAAATTGAATTCTTTTTTAATTAGACAAGAAAATTTTTTTCTTATTAATTAAAGTGAAGAAAAGTTTGATATCTCTTTAAAAAAATTACTCTATATGTATGTATATAAATTGAAACAACCTGTAAATTATAATTATATATCACTTCCTTAACATAGAAAAAAATGAAGACGAGCTATAAATTGACAGGTTTATCAATAGTTCAGGGTCTTTGTATAGTTTATCATTCTGAGTTTTAAATAAAGATAAATTACTCGTTTAAAAAGTGTAATTAAAATTGATGACTAAATTGTTAGACTAATTGGAAACTGCGTTTCTCCTGAGAAAATGAATTTCTACGTCTCGAATTTAATTTTACAACTGTGTAAAAATATTTTACATTTATAGTTTTTTTTATAAATAGCAACAATTCGCGCGTGACTAACTTCTTAATTACTTTTTTAAATAAAATTAGTAATTTTTAAAATAATAGAATTTAAAAATTTCGAATAATTTTACAATTAAAGAAATTCGTAAACAAATGTAACAGAACTCTTTTTTTTAGTAAGATTTTTTCCTTTATTTTCTACCAATTTTCAAAAATTTCCAATTTTATTTTCAATTAAAATTTGTAATTGACAAATAGAATTTATAAACATTTTTTTGAATGAAAGACAGAATTATCAGATTATTATAGTTAATTTTTATAAAATCATTCTTTTACAAATTATTTTCTTAGAAAATTATCTTTAATTTTGTTTTAAATATTATTTAAAAGTAATATTTAAAAAAAGCGATTAGAATTTATTTTTAACATGGAATTTTCTTCTATACCAAAACGAGCAGAGGGAATATAAGAATAAAGAACACAGTAAAGTCGCTTTATGTAAATAGCTTTTGTCATTTTAATAAAGAATATACACCTCTTTACATTTTTATTAAAGTTTAGAAAAAGATAGTTGAAAAGCTGATGTCAGTTCGTAAATTGTAAAACTCATATAGTTCTATTGTTCTTTTGCCATTGTGTATGTATGCCAATAAGAAATTCACTTTTTAACTAAAGAAAACAGGGAATATTCTATATAGTCGTATACAAAATGGAGAATGAATATATATATGAAAGAATATAACCCAACAATGTAAAGGAGAAAGATATAATCCGACGATAGATGCAACATTTCAAGTTAAATTTAACTTTACTCTCTGTATATCTATATATGTATAAGGTTTTATCATGAAACTCTAACTAGAGCTTAACTTTAATGGGACTCGGATTCTTTCCTGTTTTTTTTCAATCTAAGTTAAATCCCGTAAATTCGCTTTTGGCTGCTTAAGTACAAGAGAGCCAATAGCCAAAAGCGTCTATCAAAACTCACATCCTCTTCGGTTGATAAACAAAAAAAAGCAAATCTTCTTTAAAGTACTGTCTTTTCTTGATATTTTTTAAAAATATTTTTCGATTATATGTTTTTTTTTAATTTTTGAAATTTTTAAGGAAAATATTATTGGAATTTCAATATAGAAAGTTAGATGGTTTCAAGTCTCTGCTATGCTAATCTAAAACTAGTATAAAAACTATTCATTTTGTCATTAAACAATTTCGTAAGTATTTCAAGAAGAAAAACAATTATAGAAAGAGAATACCCTATACCTAATACATAAGACGCTATAAAAAATAATTTTGCCTTTTTAATTTCTTCTGGGGGGGAAATTTTCTGTGGCAGTACAACAGATGAATAATACTCTTTAAGTAAACCAAATTCTGAAGCTCTTAGAATTATTTTATTGTAACGATCAGTGTAAGGTGAATTACCCTTTACAGTCCAGTGAAAAGTTGAATAGTCAACAGCTTCCGACAATATTTTTACATCTAATTGTCTTTTAACTAATGCTGAATATATATTGACTCGATTTTCAGCATCAGCATATATACAACTCACATTTCCATGTTTAATTAAATATTTTAAACAATAATTATAATCTATCATATCAATAAGAGGCATACACTGAGACCTGCTTCCCAATTTTTTAATATAAGGAATAGAACTACGATTCAAACGGCCACAGACTTTCGGACTTACAAGTGGCGTTAATGACGAATTAGCCAATTCTTCCAAAGTTGAAATTTCCGCTTCTGGCATTAGACTAATGTCTAAAATTACCGAGTAAAAATATCCTGTGTAAACAATGCAAGCAATTAATAAGGAGCCGAATACAATTCTTTCCAACCAACTATTTGGTTCTTGATTTGAAGGCATTCCAATTATAATTTGACTAATATTCCACGTTTGCCATGTTGCACTTTTGAATTTCATCAAGAGAGCAAAAAATTGAATGATCACAATTGTACTAATTGTCGCGATCAACATTTGCAATAGTTCTGGTGAAAAAAATAAAACCATTGTGAATTTCTCTTTTCTTGGTATAATAACTTTGACGCTATCAATTTTCAGTACTCGTAAACTCTTAGCACCAATATGAAAATCTACATTATCTTTAGTATAATCTTGCATACTGATAAACAACATATGTTCTTTGCATGTATCTGGTGTTTTCGAAATATCTTGAAAATTCATTGCTTTTTCGAAAATGTTTGTAATCTTTGTTCTCATATGATATTTTGCCTTTTCATAGCCATAGTTACTTATTAATTGAAAGGTCATTTTGTGTCCATTTAAATTTCGTAGTTTATTAGGAAACCATTGTGTTGTAGATGATATTTCCACAGTTGTGTAATTGTTTGTAAATGGATTTATCTGATTTAAAAAAGGTGCCACTTGGTGATTTTGATCGTATGTCATGATTGTAATGTCCAAATAACTCTTTCGCCAAAAGAAATGCAAGGTACTGTTAAGATACTCATGAGTTGAGTTGAAAGATGTCATTATCAAACATTTTGTTAGTGATAGTTCTGTTTTTGAGTTTATCACATTAAGATTTTTATAAACTACTTTAATATTGTTTTCGTTTTCTGCTTGGAAAATAAACAAGGTCGTTTTTCTAAGATGCCGTCGTTGTTTGAGGGTAATTCTGTGGAAACAAGAAGAATAAAATGAAATTAGAAAAATTAGATTAAAATTTGTAACTTAACAGTTTACCTATCTTTTATGTTAAAACTCAACATGTGATTTTATTAATTATACCTTTTAAACCAAGATGGAATTTGGTTATAGTTGAGGCTCAACGATGGAAAGTGTGCATTGACTGATTTCATTAGAGAATTCATCATTGGATCCGTATTGTCGAATTGATAATCGTCAAGAATAAACACAACCTCATATAGTTTAGATTCGTCCTTTAGATAATTTACTAGTCCATTGAAGTAACTGCTTTTTACTGGCATTTCTAAGATGCCTGTTGAAAATATTTCTAAAACTTCCATCCACAAAATAAAACAACAACAATACTTTCTGATGATCTTCATTGCTCACAACCAACTTGTACGTCTGACGAAAAATAACTAACAACATTGTCTTAGAGCCGTCTTCTAATTATATCAAAAGCTGTTAAATTATTATAATATTGCATTGTAGTGTTATATAATGATTGTTCATAATTTCACAGGGGAAGTCATTTCAATTATTAAGGAAGCGGTGCATATTTTAACAGATGCATCTAAGTAATTGAATTTAAGATTCAAGTAATTTTCTATAATTACTTATAGAATTATTGCTCTAGTAACTTGTCTACAAGGGTATAAGGTATTGACATTAATGAAATTTAATTATTGGACAACAAATTATTTCTTCTGTAGTATATTAAATGAATAATGTATGCCTTTGTGAATTAAGGAAAAATCAATCAATCAAAAAGTTACCGGTACTTGAAGCTCCTGTCAATATTTTAACATTAAATTATTCTTTAGCTAATGATGAAAATGAATTAACAACATATTCAGCATAAGAAAAAATACAACTCATACTTTTTGTGTTTATTGTAGGTATTCTAAACCTTATCAAAAAGGTATACAAACTTCTTAGGAATTCTTATGAATCTTAGGAATCTTCAGTTACAGAAAAGATTTATTGTAGAACATAATCATAAAACGATACCAAAAAGTTAAGAGTCTCAAATTTAGATAAATTATCTTTAGCACTAATTCACCCAATATAATTATTGAATAAAAATATTCTATATAAACAATGCAGGTAATCAGTAAAGAAACAAAAACAATCCTTTCTTTTACATTTATTAAAACAAATTATTTAAAAAGTAGCGGTTAATTAAAGAATTCTAATAATTGAAGAAAAGAATTGTCAATTTTTTTATTCCATTTCAGTATACATAAATATTTTACAAAATACAGAAAAATTGCTTTCATAATTTTCAAACAGTCAATAATACAATAATTATATGAGATTCATTCTATTACTCGGTCGTATTAAAAATTAAACAATTTTTCAAATAAATGATGACTCCGACACTATGTGAATAAGAATTTATTTTTTAAGTTTCTTTTAAAAATTGTTTAAAAAAAATAAAAACACTCTTTAATAATCCAATCTAAACCGAGAATAAAAAGCAAACAAGCTTTTATCCAACATTGCAAAGAATAATTCAAATAGAAACACAATTACAGAAAGTGAGTACCCCATGCCTAATACATAAGATGTTATAAACAAAATTTTTTGTTCCCCGATTTCTTCTGGAAGCGATGTTTTGTGATTTATTGCATTCGATGCGTAAAATTCATTGAAAAATCCAAACTCAGAGGCTTTTAGAATAAGTTCGTTGTAACGATCCGTAAAAGGTGAATTATTACGTGATTCCCAATGATACGTATAATATTCAATAGTCTCTGGTAATATTATAACATTTAACTCTTGTCGCTTAACTGATGAATATGTATTAACATGATATTCTGCATCCTCATACATACAACTAACATTTTTGTACTTAACCATGTATTCTAAACAATGAAATTTATTCCATTTTTCTAAGAGTGTCAGAGTCTTACACTTATCTCCAAGGATTTTAAGAAAAGGAAATGAACTATTTTTTAAGCGTAAACAAAGTTTCAGATTTATAAACGGTATCAAAGTCGAATCAGCTAATTCTTCTAAAGTTGAAATTTCAGGTTCTGATTGCAGACTAATGTCCAAAATTACCGAATAGAAGTATCCTGTGTAGACGGTACATGCAATCAATAAAGAACCGAATACAATTCTCTGTAACCAATTATTTGGTTCTGGATTTGCAGGCATTCCAATTATAATTTGACTGATGTTTAAAGTCTGCCACGTTGTTCTTTCAAATCTCAACAACAGAACTAGAAATCGAATGATGACAATCATGCTAACTGTACCCACAATCATGTATAAAAGTTCTGGTGAAAAAGCTAAAACTTTCTTTGAATTTCTCTTCGGAATTATGGCTTTAATGCTGTCAATTTTTAAAATACGTAAACTTTTAGTATCGTAAGAAGAATAATCATTATTTTTAATGTATTTTTGTACAAGAAATCGAAGAAAATGTTTTTTACATCCATGCGGAATTTCCGCTTTTTGTGTAAAATTCATCCCTTTCTCAAAAATTTGAGTAATTTTTTCCTTTATCTCAATTCTTCGTTTCGCTGTATTGAGTACAGAAATAAAATTTAAAGACATTTTGTAGCCCTTCAAATCCTGAATTTTATTAGGAAACCATTGAATGTCAGGTGATAGTTCCTGTGTAATGTAAGTATTAGTAAACGGATTTATCTGATGCAAAAAAGGTTTCACTTGATGTCGTTGATCATATGTCATAATCGTAATGTCCAAATAACTCTTTTTCCAAAACGAATGCAATGTAGTGTTAAGGTACTCATTAGTGGTGTTAAAAGACATCATAATTAAACATCTCGGTAAAGCTAAATCTGTCATTGAGTTTATCACATCAACATCTTCATAAATTTTGCCTATAGTATTTTTATTATTTGCTTGAAAAACAAACAGTGTCGTCCTTCTGTAATGCATGTGTGTTTTGAAGTTCTTATTAGAGAATCTAGAAATAATGCAAATAATCATCATTAAAACAAATTAAAATTTTTTAAAATTAATATAATAAAAATCCTTTACTTAATTTTAATTTATATTAAACAATTTTGTTAGAAGTATAAACTGTGTATTTCGATGTGAAATTATCGTTTTGTTATTGTCAGTAAATAATTTATACTGTACCTTCCGAACCAAACGGAGATTTGATCATAGCTGAGACTTAAAGATGGAAAATGTTCATCAACTGCTTTCATTAAAGAATTCATCATTGGATCCGCATTGTCAAATTGATCGTCAAGAATGAAGACAACTTGATAAAGTTTAGATTTGCTCTGTAGATAATTTACAAGCCCATCGAAATAATTTACTGTTAATGATTTTTCCAAGCGAATTGCTACAATTTCCTGATGAAAAATATAACTGAATAGCAATAATCTAACAAACCTCATTTTGATGAGGTGACTATATGAACTGAACTGACGTCAAATTATTTTTGTATCTACTATTTGTAAAAACATATTTCTATTTACTAAAGCGTGTTGTTTGCTGAAGTCTTTATTATTGTAAGAATGTTTACAATATAAATAACGTAAAGTATGCTGTGTTGCTGCATCGATTCAATTAAATGTTTATTTGGATGATTCTACGGGAAGAGACCACTTCAAGTGTCTCCAACATGAAGTTCATTATTTACATTAATATTTTATTGAATCACTCATTTCAAAAAATTGAGGAACACAAAATGCTAAAGCTGTCTTAAGCTAGCAGAAATTATACATATGACGTAAGTAATTCAAAACAATAAGTGTTTCTTAAAGTTACCAAACTTACTAATTCATTCAGAAATTGATTATTGATAAATACATAATAAGTACACATAGTATTAAAGAAAAATTGTTATCCTCGTTTTTTAAATAACACATACATTTTTATTATAATTTCGAGAAATTAAATTAAATTTCTCAATGAACTTATTAATCGGTACCTGACGAAAAAAGATTACACTTTGGAATGACAGGATTCATTATAAAATATTTATATTTACAAAATAGTTCAAGTAAAAAAACAATAAGAGAAATAAAGTATCCAATACCTAATACATAAGATGTTACAAAGAAAATTTTCTGCTTTCCAATCTCTTCTGGTGGCAAAGTTTTGTGATGTACAACATTTGATACGTAATATTCTTTAAATAATCCAAACTCCGAAGCTCTTAGAATTATTTCATTGTAGCGATCGGTATAAGGTGAATTACCCGTTGTCACCCACTTTAATGCTGTAAAGTCAACAGCTTCCGGCAATATTTTAACATTTAATTCTTCTTTGGTTAAAGCTGAAAATGAGTTAACTACATATTCAGCATCAGGAAACATACAACTCACATTTTTGTGTTTAACTAGGTATTCTAAACAGTAATATTTACTTAAACCAAGCATGTAGAGCGATGTGGCTTTAGTTTTGCGTCCTAGTTTTTTAATAAGAGGAATAGAACTTGATTTTAAATTTGCGCGTAAATCCGAACTTGCTATCGGTGTCAACGATGAATCAGCTAATTCTTCCAAAGTTGAAATTTCAGGTTCTGTCTGTAGACCAATATCCAAAATAACTGAATAAAAATATCCTGTATAAACAATGCATGTAATCAATAAAGAACCGAAAACAATCCTTTCTTTTAAATTTATTGGTTCATGATTTGCGGACATTCCAATTATCATTTGACTGATGTTTAAAGTTTGCCATGTTGCCCTTTTAAATTTCATTACGAATGCTATAAACCGAATGATAACAATAGTGACAATTGTTCCGAAAAGCATAAAAAAAAGTTCTGATGAAAATACTAAATTTTTTTTGTAAGTCTCTGACTTTGGAATTATAGCCTTAATACTATCAATTTTTAGAAATCGTAAATTCTCAGTCGTTGTAGTAACATTTTTAAGTTCAGTAATATATTTATGTGTTATAAATTGTAAAGTAGGAACTGGTTTAGATTTGTCTAGACATTCTTTTTTAAGTTTGAAATTCATGGCTTTTTCAAAAATTTTTGTAACTTTCTTTCTTTTTTCAGTTGTTTCTGTCCATCCAAAATTACCGTAGTATAAATTTAGTTCCATTTCGTATCCATTCAAATTTTGTATTTTATTTGGAAACCATTGAATGTCGAACGATATCTCCTTATTAGTGATCTCGTTCATAAACGGATTTATCTGACTCAAAAAAGGCGTCACTTGACCTGCTTGGTCGTATGTCATAATCGTAGCATCCAAATAATTTTTTTCCCAAAAATTGAGCAAAGTTTTTTTAAGATATTTACGAGATGATTTAAAAGATTTCATAATTAAACATCTCGGTAGCGCTAATCTTGTCATTGAATTTATTTCATCAAGTTTTTTATGAATTAATTTTGTAGAATTTCTATCTTTTGCTCCAAATACAAATAATGTTGTTCTTCTAAATTGTCTCTCTCCTTTAAACCATATTCTACACAAACAAAAGAATAATCACTATAAAAATATATAAAATTCACAATATTTCTTTTTTCAATTATACCTTACCTTTCTAACCAAACTAGAGTTTGATTGTAGCTGACACTAAATGATGGGAAATGCTGATCGACTTCTTTTGTTAGTGAATTCATCATTGGATCCGTATTGTGAAATTGATCGTCAAGAATGAACACAACCTGATAGAGTTTAGATTCGTTTTTCAAATAATTAACCAGACCGTCAAAGTAATTTGTTGCTGCTGGTTTTTCTAGACTGATTGTTGAACGTGTGGCAAGAATTTCCGTCCACAAAATGGAACAAAAAAAATATACTCTATTACACTTCATCGTTAATAATAAACTTCGTCGACTGACAAATATTGTCTAATATGTTTTAAAACACATTGCTGAACGTATAGATAGTGAAACTTATATTTTTAGGGTAGTATATGATTTATAATTGGAGACGTCATTTAGATTTTAGCAGATAAATTTGTATAATTGAATTTTCGAATTAATTCTTCTATATTTTTTATAAAAGTATTGATTAGTGATTTGTCGATAAATGGTGAGTGTTTTGATGAAATAAATTGCATTGTAGGACAAATTACTCTTTTTTAATTTAGTAATTGAATTAGTCGGCATTTTTTTTAGAAATGGTACGCATTAGAATCACCCCTTTTTATATGAAGCCTACTTGTAACGGTAGTCAGGAAACAGTTCGATTACGATCGGTGCTGAAATTAGTTGCGACGCCTCATGTACTGTAAGTCTTTTCCTTTTACTTTTGTAAGAGGAAACTTTTTGTTTCTGGATAAGCAGATTTTCAACATCTAATTACAATAAACCCAGGTCCGAAGAGCATCCACTTCTATTAATTTTATCTTTTAATATTATCTATATTTATATGCATTATAAATTATATATCTAAAAATTTTTTAAATCATCTTTGAAAGGGTATCGAGTTCAACAAATATATAACAGATTTTTATAGTCTATAACCCCATTCTCTAGTCCACTAAATATATTATAAAAAAACATCATTATTAAAGTATATAATCGGTTCGAATTTTCATGTTGTTAGTTTGAATCGAATCTGGTAGACGTTATCTGAATCGGTAAGAAGAGAATAGCGTTACCTGAAGAAAGAAAATCTTATGCTACATTTCATTGGAAGGAGGAAGAAGCAAAAGCGTTACCTGAATAGAGAACAATCATTTTTGCTTATAATAGAGAAAGACAGTAAAACGTTACTTCGGCCAAATTAATTTTGTAAATATTAAAGAACACTTTTAATTGAAATAAATATTGAAATACTTTCTTATGGTAAAATTGCGTATTTTTAATCAAAAAATTAAATACAATTTATCACTTTATCACATAGTTAATTCTTAAATGTCTAAAGATCTAAACTATTATTTTATATTGTATAATTATAGAATGGTATGATGATGATTATTATTATTATCGTTATAAGATTCTATAATCCAGAAATGAAAATACTTTTAACAACATTAGAAAATTTATATTCTGAAACTGTTGTAAAAAGTGTACATTCTTTTATGTAACATTGCTGCGAATATTTCAAATAGAAAAACAATTACAGAAAGAGAGTATCCAATGCCTAATACATAAGAAGCTATAAAAAAAAGTTTCGCCTTTTTAATTTCTTCTGGCGGCAAAGTCTTACTAGGTGGTACTTTATACAGATAGTAATATTCTTTAAAAAAACCAAATTCTGAAGCTCTCAGAATTATTTCATTGTAACGATCAGTGAAGGGTGGATTATTTTTTGCCGTCCAGTGGAAAGTGTAATAGTCAACAGCTTCTGGTAATATCGTAACATTTAACTCCTTTCTTTTTACTGAAGAATACGTATTTACTTGATATTCAGCATCAGCATACATACAACTGACATTTTTATTCCTAGCTAAGTACTCTAAGCAATAATTATTATCCAATAACATCGAATGCGAAATAATCTTACACCTCCTTCCCAGTGTTCTAATATAAGGATTAGGACTTGATTGCAATCGTGTGCATGACTTATTACTTACCAATGGTGTTAATGACGAATCAGCCAATTCCTTCAAAGTTGAAATTTCAGGTTCTATCTGTAAACCAATGTCCAAAATTACAGAATAAAAATATCCTGTGTAAACAGTGCACGCAATCAATAAAGAACCGAATACAATTCTCTCTATCCAATTATTTGGCTCTTGTGTTGGAGGCATTCCAATTATAATTTGACTGATGTTCAATGTTCGCCATGCTGCAGTTTTGAATCTCATCCTAAGAGCAACTAATCGAATGATGATAATCGTACAAATTGTTCCCAAAATCATCTGCAGAAGATTCGATGAAATAACCAAAACATTTGAGAACTTCTTCTTTGGAATCACAGCTTTAATGGTGTCGATTTTTAGAATTCTTAAACTCCTAGCACTGTAGAATAACTCAATATTTTTCTCAATTTTCTGCTGTGGAATGTATCCCAAATAATGAGGTCTTAATGTGTCTTTAATTCCCTTTCTATGCTTAAAGTTCATCGCTTGTGAAAAAATTTGTGTAATTTTTTCTCTTATTTCAATGTCTCGTTTTTCGGTGAGTAAAAAATTGTAATTCAAACTCATATTGTGTCCATTTAAGTCGTGTATTTTGTTTGGAAACCATTGAGTAGCGTACGACATCTTCTGAGTTGTAAATGTTTTATTAAACGGATTCAGTTGACTTAAGAAAGGTGTCACTTGGTATTTTTGATCGTATGTCATAATTGTAATGTCCAAATAATTCTTTAGCCATAAAGAATGTAAGGTAGTGTTGAGATACTGAAGCGATGAGTTGAAAGAGTTCATAATTAAACATCTTGGTAGTGCTAAATCTGTCCTACCATTTACAGCTAACAATGTATTTTCAATTCGTTGTACAGTACTATTGTTATTTGTTTGAAAAACAAACAATGTCGATCTTCTGTAATGTCTTTCTGTTCTGAAGCTGCTTCTATAAAATCTGGAAAAATTAAAACAGAAATTTTGATTTCAAAGAAATTGTATATTGAATTTTAATTTGCAATTTTTGATACAAAAGTAATTTCTAAAAAAGAGAATTTTTCCTGAATGATATTAAAAGAAGAATAGTTGATTTTTGGAAAACTTTTTTATTGACAAAAACTGAGTGCAATGTGTAGTAATTCTAATAAAAACCAAGATTAAAACTCTCTATACAGTTTTTTCTTTTGTTCAAATATACGGTACCTGTAGAACCAAAGTCCAGTTTTATTGTAACTAAGACTCAATGATGGAAAATGCACTTCGACTGTTTTTATTAACGAATTCATCACAGGATCCCAATTGTCATATTGATCGTCAAGAATAAACACAACCTGATGTAATTTAGATTCTTCTTTTAGAAAATATATCAATCCATCATAGTAATTTCTTGTTGAATACGTTTCTAGGATGCTCATTGAAGATATTTTCAAAACTTCCTCCCACAAAATGTAACTTAAAAAATATACTCTAACAAACTTCATATTGTTCACAACCACCTAGTTCGACTGATAATTATCGACTAACAATATTAAAGCTTAACTGCGTCCTTTTTATTAAAAACATCACAATCAATCGGTATTAATGCATACGTATGTATGCATTAATACCGATTGATTTCTCACAAACATTTTTAGGGAGTGATGCTTTTAATAAAAAGGACGTGATTATTTTAAGAAATATTTCTAAGTAATTGGATTTAAGAACCTAGTAATTGTCTCATCGCTAAGAGAATTATTTCTTTATCGATTTATCGACGAGAATGACACACTAAATTTAATCATAGTAACGGCATTATACAGGAGTATAATAATTTATTAAAACTATAATTCATTTTATTCTTTAAATAGATAATTACCAAAGTCAATCGTGACAAACATAAATTTTCTCTAAATTACAACAAATTTTTATTTCCTTATTTGTTTTTCTCATTATTTCGAATCACTACTGAGAATCGTATAAATCATGTCTTTTGTTGTAAATAAACAAGAGAAAAAAAATATGTCGAATAAACTTCAATGGCAAAGGAAACAAGCTTAAGAAGTTTGAAAGCATTTCCCGACCCCTTGAGGCATCTCAGGAGTGTCTTTTACAAATTTGTAAGTATTGTTTTCCCAGACAACTTGTGCCAAATATGAATTGTGCATAAACATTTGTACTATTCGTATCCATCGCTCTTACGCAAGCTCCTTTGTCACAGGAACAAAAGCTCAGCTTACGTATTATCCGCGGCAAAGAAGATGGCTCTCACATAGAAACAGGAGTAACTAGAGAGAGAAAAAGGATGAGAACGAATAGCGGAAGAATCAGGTGGTATTCCTTGACGTTCGAATTGGGCATGAAAGATATTTTTTCTTTCATTCGACATTTTCTTCCTTTTTAAACAAAATCTCTATTCGTCTTTTTACACAAGGAAAGAAAAATTACATTCATTGTAAAGAAAACGTTACTTTCATTTCTATACGAGTTATATAAAATGAATTTCACACAATTTTCAGTATCATTTCGAAACTAATCGAAACTAATTAAAAAGATCAAAATTCAAACACATACCAACAATGGGTATCAATTATATATGTTTTTCTTTTTAGTTTGACTTTCATTTTCACTTTCACATTTATAGGTTCTTGTTTTCACTTTCATTTTTACTTTCAATTTGATATATTTTTATTTTCACCTTCATTTTCACATTTATATATTTCTATCTTTACTTTCACTTTAATTCTCACTTTCGGCTTGCTAAGTTTTTATTTCCACTTTAACTTTCATTTTCACTTCCATTTTAATAGAATGTGAAAATAAAAATCTTTCAAAGTGAAAGTGAAAGTGAAAGTAAAATTTCGTCGAAGTGAATATGAAAGTGAAAATAAGAATCCAACAATTAGAAAATAAAAATGAAAATAAAAATCTTTCAATAAACTGTGAAATATTAAATACAATGAAAATTTAACCCGTTTTCTTAAAAAATTTTATAATTAATAAATTAATTAGAAAATTAATTGGAAAATTCTGAGGCAAAATTTATTTCCTACATAAAGCAATTAAAATTTCATTCGTCAAATATTTCGTTTTACTATTTTTTGTTAATCTTACGAACGCAAGAGAATTTTTGTGTTAACATTGAAAAACTTTTGTCTCGTCATTTTATAAATGAAAATAAACAAAGTATTCCATTGCAATATTTCTACATCATTTATATTACAAAACATACTTTCAAATGGCGATTTTCTCTCACTAGAAAATAATTTTATACTTCCTTGAGGACCCTCTCATATAAATTGTTTTCTCTCCCTCTCTTTTTCTCTCTATTGTCCTTATGTTTCAACTTTGCCTCTAAGGTCTTGTTTGCAATTCTAAACGAATGTTTTAAAATAAAAACAACTGAAAGAAAAGTGGAAGCAGTAAAAAGTAGAAACGAAGAAAAATGATAAACATAAAACAAGTACAAGAAAATAAAAAAGAAAAAGGACTATTAAAAAATGAGAACAAAAGAAAAAAAATTTAAAAAATGACAAGAAGACAAAAAGAGAAAAAATGTATTTTGTTAAAAATTAATGTTTTTATTAATTTAATAATTGAGTTAAAACTTTTCTCTGTACTGGAACTTTCCAAAATTTTAGTTTCAAAGTAACATCTCTAATAATACTAAACTGACAATTGAATATCAAGTTTTGAACTCTGGGAGTGAAACTTTCAGCGAACAGCATTTAAGAGTAATGAAGTTAAATCTCAGTAATACTGCGATTAGTAAAGAGTGTTATACTTAAAGACTTCATAATAATTTCTAAAATCTACATCCATAAAATTTCCAATCTATATTTAAACATCTTTAAACTTTCAGTTAAAAAAATTTTTTATAATGTTTAAATTATAATAAATGTTTAAACATAGTTTAAATTTTTTTAAAATTGTTAAGTGCGATATATAGAAATATTGCGATAGTATACATTTATAAAAATAATTAAATTCCTGCGAAAAATTTTATTATTTTACAAGTTTCAAAAATACTTAAATTGTTTCCAACTTGTATTAAAATTTTAGAAAATAATTGAATTCTTTTATTATTTTAATAATTATAATTGAATCCTTTCTCGAAATGCTATTGAAATTGTATTGAAAATAATTGAATTCCTGCGAAGCATTATATTAGAATTTTTAGAAAATAATTTAATTCCTGCGAAGAATTTTATTAGAATTTTAGAAATTAATTGAATTCTTGAAATGAATTTTTAAAAATGATTGAATTTCTGCAATCATATGTAACGTCTCCAAAATTCAATTTTTTTTGTGTTTTTAATTAAAATTTTCCTATACAGCTATTATTTTTAATAATTAATTAGATATATATTAAAAAATTAAACTAAATTCAGAAGAATATGAATTATTAAAATTTTTGAATAATCTAAGTTTTTAAAGATTTTGACTTAAATTTATTCAAAATTGAAAATTTATAAAATTTCAAATTAAAACCTTTTGAAGTTCGTATATTTATGAAAATTGTAGGCGCAAATCTTTTAAAATTTAATTAATTTTGAAATATTGAATTAAAATTATTCGTTAAATAATTTCTAAGTAATAATTTCATGATAGTTCGTCAAGAATTAAGTTATTTAAAAAGAAATTATTGTCAGAAATGTAAAAAATTGAAGGTTTTGTATTAGAATTCGTGGTAATTCTATAGTTTTTTTGGCAAACAAAAAAGACACAAAAATTTCTAGTTTTCAGAGGTGAAAACAACCCTTAAATTAAAGGTGACAAGATATCCATAAAAAATTATTAATTTTTTATAAAATTTAATATCACTGATTTCGAAACTGATTTCAGATTTTTAAAATTAAAAATGGCCACTCCAATATGGCGGTCGAAATTTGAAAAAATTATCGCTTTTTTATTAACCCTAATATCTGAGGATTTTCGAAGGCAATAAATTTCGTATGGGAGCAATTTTGAAAATTTTATGTCAAGCACGATTAAGGTTATAAATGAACTGAACTAATCAGATGTGTATCAGAAATAGTTCATTTATATCTATATATACTATATAAACTTCTATATGTATATATAGATTACACATGAACGTGAGAAGATTGTAAACTGTCTCGACGTAATTTCACCTGTGCTCATGCAGAAAACAGTTTTCCTCTAACCCATTCAGTCAATATTTAATGTATCTACATTAGTTTCGGCAAAGTTCCAAAACAGTTTGAATTTTAAATAATAAAAAACGGAGAAACGCACAAAAAATAAATATTATTGATTAACTATTTGCTTGTGGGAATTTTTTCGGAAAATATTTTTCTTTATAGTAGACTTTGTTAAAAATAATATTAAACAATATATATATATACAATATAAATAATTTTTATATTTATTAAATTTTACTCAGGGGATGATCTAAAAACATTTACCAAAAATGATCTTTACTGGAAAGAAATTTTGTATTCTTTTCAAAAAAGAATCAAGTAAAATTACTAAAAACGCATATTTCTTTTTTTGAAAATAAAAAAAATATTAATTAAAATAAAATATAATAAGAATTGAAAGTGAAAAAAAGTACTTTTGATTTTTGTTATTTTGTCACGTTTTCTCGAGGGAAGCAATACATTTGTTGAACAAAAAGCTCTTTAACTTTCTATATACCCGTGTATTGTTCAATTTAATGAGACGGTGCATCGATCACGAACAGAGATAACAATAAAGGCTCGAAAGAAATTTAATTACCACCCACAGGATTCGTGAATGGGCATTCTAATTATTCTCAGTGCAAAAAAAAATCCAATATGGGACTGTTGGAATATTTTTGACCTCGTTAAATTTTTTTTTTCATCCAAAAGCTTTTGTACAAAAAAACTAAATACCTTAATTACTGGAAAAAAAATCCCTCCCAAAAAAGCCGAAATCGATTTTTAATTGAAATAATCCAAACTTTTAATATAAACGAAAATTTCAACTGCAAAAGAAAAATAAGAGAAGAATTTTTTTTTATTTGTAAAAAAGAAACAAAATTTACTATAAAGGAAAGAAACAATATAATTTTGTTGGTATTACAAAGAGAATCAAAGACCTCTTTTATTTATTTTTTTTTATTGAAGTTAGCGTTGCAGTGGAATGATCAAATTGTTCTTTTTCTGCTTACAGTTGAGTAATTTTCGTCAGGTTTGGCTCTCGCGCATGAAATTCACAAAATTATTTGCCAATTGACTGGTTACGTAAAAAGTCACTGACAAATCGATAGAGTCAACCATCTGCAAATGTACTGATTCTCTCTTGGGAATTTGTGTCGCTGAATTCTGCAGATTGACTCGACAAAAAAAAAAAAGAAAAAGAAAGAAGGAAAAAAAACATAATGATCGAACAGGACGACCAGCAAGGACGAAAGGTGGGAGAACAGTGATCCGAATAAATGGAAATGGGAGGGAAAGTTAAGAGGAGTATAAGGGGAGGGGGAGAGACAGAGAGAGAGAATGAAACAAGGATGAAAGGTGACCCAGTTTGTAAAGGGTGGCTCAGGGTGGGCGATGCTCCAGTGTCACTGGTTCCTGGCCCGGTATGACCCGGTTTCTCCTGGTCTTTGCCCCGCTACCTATACCTTTCAATCTTCAAGTAGGAAAAGGTTTCTTGGTCAAATACATAGTAAGATTCATACATCCTTAAAAAAAGGAAGAAAGTAACGACTTTTTTTCCCTACAAATCTCTCGCACCACTTCTGTAATTTTCTCTTTACACCTTCGTCTCAAACTATTAAAATCTAATTAAATTAATTTTTCAAATTACTTCATTTTCATTTTATAATTTTTTTTATAAAAGTGAGATAGCCATTAATGACTTTTATTTAAAATTTTTTATGTTAATGTTAGATACTTAAGAAATATTAAAGAAAAACAAATTAAAAATGTCTGAGAACAAACTAATTGATCTAATTGACACCAGAGATGGAGATCTATTTGTAGGTTGAGTCGAAAGTGACAATCAAACGACATTGATTGAAGATTGGATTCAGTGCAGTATTTTAAATTTTTGGCTACATAAAAACTACACTGAATCCCATAATAAATGTTCAAAATGTGCCAAGAATAAGAGAAAAGTAATTTGAACGATTAAAAATTAAGTTTAAGCTAAAAGTAAAAAATTATGAGTATTGGCCATCTCTCCCGCATACATGTGGCCATCTCTCCCGGACATTCCGGAAGAGATGGCCAAATGCACTTTTTACAAAATGTAAATTTTGAGATTGTTCCTATGAAAATATTTTGTTTTATTTTTTGTTACTTTAAAGTTAAGTGTTTAATGTTTAATTATCAATAAAAGTTTAGACATAAATAAATCGCATTTTTATAATTTTTACAGTACTTTAAAAAAAAACTATGGCCATCTCCCCCGGACTTACCCTATAATTAGTTATACAATATTAATTAATTACGTATTATAAATTAATAATACTATTAATCAACACCAGACATTTATAAACGAAAGTTATAATAATAAAAAAGTAAATACAAAATTAATTAAATTACTTGGTACAAAATGTGCTAAATAATATTTGTAGCAAACTTAAATTTAAATAATTGTCTGAAATGCAATTAAAAAAAGATAATTTTTCATTATAATTATTTGCCATTATAACCTTGTCCAGCTATTGTCAGTTGTCAGAACGAATCATCATGAAAGATTATAATTAAAAAAAACTATCAATTAAATACTTAAATTAAAAAATTGACCATTATAATTAACTATACAGGGTAAACCAGACATTAGTCCGACAATTAAGAAAATCTTTTTAATGAATACTGTTTATAAATTGCAATTAAAATTTCTTCCAGGTGTGATTGTTCCTTATGGTCCTACAAAACCATTATACCAATCACATTTACAAAAAAAAATTTCAAAAACTATAGAATGATTTATATTAATTTAATTAATTAATTAATGATCAGAGTTTTTATTTTTCTTCAAAATTGGTAAATTTTAAAATCCATCCTTAATTTTGTAAAAAATATGTTTTTGTAACTTTTTTACTATTTTTGAAGCATTTTTTTTGAAAAAGAAACATTGTTTATAGGTTGAAAATATAAACAATAACTTAAGGCAAATTAAACGAAAACATTTGGTCTATGAATAAAATATTTATTTACTCCAACGTTTCCAAATCTAAATGATTTCCTCTTCAGGGAGTCTATCCAAAAAAACAACTAATAAACAAGAACATTGTTATTCAATTATTTTATATATAGATATTCATTTGTTTATCTTTCTAACAAATTTTAAATCATAATTTTATTATAATTTTTCAATATTTTCTATTTTAAAAAATTATTATTAGAAATAAACGTAAAAACAATGTTTAAAAAAATGCTTCAAAAATATTAAAAATCAATTTTTTCATTCGTCAATTGTTTTGGATACAAAAACATATTTTCTACAAAGTTATGAATGGATTTTAAAATATATCAATTTTTAAGAAAAATAAAAACTCAAAAAGGGTAAAAATATTTTCTGACCATTGTACTCCTCTCAGAAAAATTAGTATAAAAATAATATTGTAGCAGATTTAAATCATTTTCTTGATATATTTAAAAATTATGTACCCGAACTCTCCCCTAATTAAATATGAATATTAAAAAATTTAGAATTAATTTAACATTATTTAACGTTAATATTAAAAGAATAGAAAGTAATTTAGAAAAATCAGTTATTACTGGAAAATTAACATTAAAGTATTTAATAGGTATCAATTGAATATTAATTAAATATTAATATTTAAAAACTAAAAAAAACATTTTTGAAAAATATTGTTCTATCTATAAAGCATATAAAAAATTGTTAATTTACTTTAAATTTGAATATATATGTACAATCTATTGTCCAAAATTTGAAAATGGAAGAAAATAATTGGTTTATATTCATTATAGATAAAAACAAATAAATTTTTGTTTTCTAAAACGCAAATACATGCACAAAATGAAAAAACTTTATCACAAAAACTTTTTCACTTTAATTTAAAAATTTTAACGCTTTGTAAATAAAAGCATTTTAAAAAAATTAATGAATGTCAAGGTAAAACAATTCTTTTTTTATATAAAGAAAAAATATAATAAACAAGCTAATTGTAAAACTTTTATATTATAATAAATAAATAATTTTTAAATTCAATAAAATTTTTATATTAAATAACTCTTATATTCCATAAATTTGTTATAATTAAATATTAGATACAATTTTCAAAATTTATTTGCTTTTTCAGTGTTAATGTATAAAAATAACAACTTTATTAAGAAATTGATGCACACGCTCACAAATTACCCTAATTTACTTGAAAAGAAAGTGGTAAACTTAAATTTTCCTTTTTATTGACATTATAAAATTTATAATCTAAAGGTCGTTTTCGCGTAATTTTCTCGCAAACGATAGTTATAAAAGAAAAGTCGACTTATAATTTCATAAAAACAGACGGAAAACGTCTATTATGAAATATTAAATTTTCCTAACATATCCTTACAAGAAAATATGTTTTAATTAAGAACTTTCAAGTAGAGTGAGAAAATTAAAAAAAATCTGCTATTAAAAATACTTTTAAATGACATCTTTTCAATAGGAGGTAAACTTTTTATTGCGTTTTCAGTTTTGGTTCAAGAAATAATAATCTCCAATAGTAGAATTTTTTTAAAAATAAAAACGGACTTCGAATTTTATATATATGAAGAAAAAAAAATCTCGAACATATTTTATTTACATATTCAGATTAAAAGTTGGAAAAATGAATCACAATTTAGCGTACGGTATATATAGATAAGCTCGCATGTGTTCACACTAGGAACTGATTAAGAATACATCCGAGATGACATTGACTGATCCGACCGATTGCACTAACAGACAATCAAGAGCAAATATTTCCCAAAGGTACTTTAGTCTCTGGTAGAATATTCGTGACCTGGAATAAAATGAGTACAGTGTTGTGTGTTGTTGCAATGTAGTATTTAATAAAAAAAAGAGAAAAAAGAAAAAAATATACGCAAAAAAAGAAGACGAATCACTTGATGGAAACACGCTTTCAGATGCACTTTGCATTTTTCCACATTTACATAAAAGTTGCATATACTGAGTAATAATTTATTTCACTTTATACACTCGACACCATAATCATATTATCAGTCTAGAATGTGGGTTCTTTTTATATTCACTCTTATTGAGAGAATTTTTAAAACATTTTTTTAAATCATTTTTTAAATAATTATGATATTATTAATTCTTACTTTTCAAAACATGTTTACATATTTAAATAAATAAATATTTGTATGAAATTTTTTTTAATAAACTTTTCAGAAGGAAAAAATATTTTTTAAAAATTGAAATTTTTAATAATTCAATGTGCAAATTGTGAAAAATAGTTTTTTAAAAAAGAGAATAGAAACATGACAATAAGATTTTATATTTCTAAAAAATGTTTTACTGAAAGCAAATAGAATTCATTTGAAGCAAATATAGTATATTTCGTAACGAGTGCGAGCAGTTGTCAATTTTTGAATGAGCACATTTTTTGGAACAAACTGTATAGCTTCGCCTACAGTTTGTTCCAAAAAAAGTGCTCATTCAAAAATTGGTAACTGCTAGCACTAGTTACGAACGATATTTTTCATAACAAGGTGCAAAAAAGTGCCCTTTTTTGCACCGCGTAAGAAAAGACTATATTTGTGTTTCAGAGATTACTAGTCTATTTATATTTGTTTCGAATAAAAATTGTTATTTGGCGGAAATAAAATTTTATGTACCATAAATATATAATGTTAATTTGAACCAAATAAAATTTTATTCTGCCTCACTAAAATTTTTATGTGATTTAGAAGTTTACGTGCGAACGTATTTGCAAAAAGTAATTATTTGCAACTTTATCTACAATTTTATTTGCAACAAATATATATTTACTTGCAACAAATAAATATTCATTTAGCTCTAAAATCAAAATACAACCTTGATGTAGATTCATTAAAACCTGGTAAAAACCATGTAGTTTGCTCTTTTTTCCAAAAAGTACAGTTGTTCCAAAAACTTTTTACTCTTTGAAATTATCCTCATTTTCTGATAGTTAAATAAATGAAGATAGAATTCTACAAGGTGAATTAAATTAGTTAATTTGTTTGATTTTTACATGTAAATAGAAAATTTCCGTTTAGCTTCCAATTTTGACTCATCTATTTTTCTCTCTCTTTTTCTGCTCTATTTTATACTAAAGAGTAAAAAAATGTGCGAAAATTTCAAAAAATAAATAAATAATATTAGTAATTCCCTTGAAAATTGACTAGATTTCCATTGATTTACAATGAAATTTAATGAATTCAAATTTATTCATCGAAATCGTGGCAAAATTTCAGAATCAGCCTTCCCATATATGAAAAGTGTGTATATAAACCAAAATCGTTTTACTATTTGATAATTAAATAATATGGAAATATTTCATTGATTAAAATTTATTGAAGTTGATTTAAATTTTTTTTAAATATTTTTAATTTTTTCTTTAAAATATTTTAATATTTTTCATAAGAGATCATAATATTAAAAGCTGATTGAAGGGATTTTTGAAGGATCCTCTTTAACTCAAACATTTCTCCTCTTGTTAAAAATTCTACTTGTTCATCGTCTAATTTGCCTTTTTATTAAAATGTTGTTAAAAAAAATCTACACTTTTAATCCAATCAGTTTTTTGAATTTGGATTGAATTTGTACATTCTCGGTTTAATTGAATAAAATATAAAGATTATTTTTTATAAAATCGTTTGATAATAATTTAAAAATTATTTATATAAAACTATATAATAATTAAATAAATTATTTCTATAAAACTATACAATAATTAAAAAATTATTTCCATCAAATTGTATAAGAACTAAAAAAATTTTCATTTATAATTTAAATAACCATTTAAATTGAACTTCGATTTGGCTTTTTCCAAAAAAATCGAAAAATACTTTTTTACTTTTTTTTAAACAATAAATTTATTAAAATTATAATTTTCTACTTTTGGATAAATAGTTGAAAATTTAACGAGTGTAAAGTCTGACTGAATTAGGCTTCTCCACTTGATCTAAACTTTCGAATATTAAACTTTATATGTATGTCCGACTATATAAGATTTTTCTACTTGGAATGAAGGATACGAATGTCACAGTCACTTCACGTCATTTCATATTCAAGTAAAATAGAACTTTTATTTTTTTTTCTAAAAATATTAAACAACATGTGATTATTGGGTCATCATTATTTATTTTTTCTCGCACTTTTCTCTTAAAATATTACATAAAATTAGATTTATATTTTGTGAATGTCTTTAAGGGGAGGGTAAACCTATATTTTCAACTATATGAAGAAAATATTTTGACCCTTTTTGAATTTTCTTTTTTCTAAAAATTGACAGATTTTGAAATCCATACGTAATTTTGTAGAAAATATGTTATTGTATCCATAAAAAAATTGCTTAATGAAAAAATTAATATTTACAAAAGTTTAAGCATTTAAAAAAAAGTAGTTTTCAGGTTAAGAATTTAAAAAAATATGATTATTATTAAATTTTATTAAACGAAAACTCATTTGTATTTTTTCTAACTAATTTCTAAACATAAACTTTTTCAAAAAAAATGTTTTATCGAATAAAGTTTTAATAATTTTTTGAAAAAGTTTTTGTTCTGAAATTAGTTAGAAAAAAAACAAATGAGTTTTCGTACAATAAAATTTAATAATAATCATATTTTTTTAAATTATCTTAACCTGAAAACTATTTTATTTTTAAATGCTAAAACCTAAAACTTTTGTAAATATTAATTTTTTCATTCAGCAATTTTTTTAAGTATACAAAAACATATTTTCTACAAAATTACGTATGGATTTGAAAATCTATCAATTTTAAGAAAAAATAAAAACTCAAAAAGTGTCAAAATATTGTCTGACTAATTTTTTTAATGACCATTGAATTCCTCTCAAAAAATTAGTATACAAATAATTTTATTAAATATTCAAAATATTTTCTTTATATAGTTGAAAATATAGGTTTACCCTCCCCTTAAATATGCCAAGGAAAGGTAGGGCGATGCAAAAAACGTAATATTTTTAAAATTAAATAAGTAATATATTTTTATTTTAAACGTACATAAAATGTAACATTGTTTTTGCTTAAATCGCGAAAAGAAAAGTTGCGTATAACAGAATTCTATATTCATTGTTAGTGGTAGTATATATTATTCCGGAAGTGCCACTCGGTGGGGTACATTTGAATAATCTCGGTAACGCTACGCGAAAGGGGCGGTAACAGGGCAAAAGCAGTCGAAATCCAAAAGTTATGTAGTATATTCCAAACATATTATTATAAAAGCAGAATGCATAAAATGTTTGTAAACTCCACCCACTCCTCCTTCTGTACTTTAAACCAAAAAATTGTTTCAAACACTATCCAATTTATTTCTTCTTCAATTCCCACTAAATTTCATGAATTCCTTTTCCTTTACATTTTTCTCTGCTCTTTTTCATTTTAAAAATTAAAAAAAATTATTCTAGTTCTAAAAAGTGTAAAAAGAAGATAGAAGTTTTTCCCGTTTTCCAATTAACAGAATGGTTTGTAAACCAGAATGGTTTAGTTGACTAAAAATTTTCTAGAAAATTATATCTCTTTTTATAAATTTTTTGCATCAGTGTAACATGTGTACATTGATAAAACATTATATTCTCCCGACGAACTGAAATTTTAATTTGATATTTATTTTTCCCTTTTTCAATTTATAAACAAAAAGATAGAAGCGTTTTTTTTCTCATATAAAGAGAGTAATGAATTTTCACAATTTTCTTTCATTAAATTAAATGCCAGTATATGTTTATTTATTTATTTCTTATTTGAAAAATTAAGATTATATCTTTTTGAATTCAAAGCGAATCTGAAAAGAAAGTGAGCTTTGAATATATAAATTCACAAATTTTTTTCCATAAAAAGAAAATGTAAAAAACTGCATATTAATTAATAAAGACATAATAAAAACCAACTGAATATAAAATCAGGAAAAAATGGAAAAAACATACACTGTAAATTAAATAAATGTTTAATCTTTTTTCAAAACATAAAAAAATAATAATAATTTTAATAATGGTAATTCAACAGTATTTTTAAAATCACATTTAAATTTTCTCTCCAATTTTAAATTAAATATATTATTTTTCATATGTGCTTTTTTAAGCCATAAAAAAGACTTTATAAATTTGTAACATACTTTGAAGGAGTAAATTCTGTGTGAAAATAATAAAGTCATCATTTTTTTTAAATTTACTTTTTCTTCTCTTGTGAAAAAGAAAGTTAAATAATTACTTTTTCAAATTAAATGAAGTGGCATGAAGGATAAAGATAAACGGTAGTATTAAATGGTTTTAGAAAAGGAAGTGTTTTTTTCTGTTAAAAGTACACTTAATTATTGTTTTTTTTCGTTTTGAAGATTAGTTTTATTTAAAACGAGAAATTAAAATTACCATTATAGGTGAAAGCAATTAGAATGATCGCGTAAAGCACAGGATAAGTTCAAATATAAATATTTTTGTAATTAAAAATGAAAAATAATTAAAACTTTCAGTGAACGTGAATTTTTACTTTTCAAAAAACGTTTTTTAAATACATAACTGACCTAATTTTACTTCCTACTTTAGATAAATTTTTTATTTTATTTTCAAATAATAAAGAGATGAAGCTAACCGCTACTTATTTACAGTACAGTTTTTATTATTTTTTTTTAACTTTATTTGTCAACAATTTTCGTATTTTTATTAACAATTATATGGAGTTTATATTAATTTTATTTTATTTATGTAATTTTATTTGTATATAAAATTTAGATATATTTGTCAAGAAGATAAATTTATAATGCGTAAATCTGTACACACAGTTAACCCTTTGAGGACCCAATTATTTTCTTAAATAATCCCAATTTTTATTTTTAAACATTAAACAAGCTTTTCAGGAAAAGTTTCAAAGGTTTCTTATTTGAACAACAGTATTTTAAATAGAAAATTTACTAGATTAGATTGAAAATATTGTTTGAATATTCAGCTTTTAAAATTCAGAAAGTTATGCACGTTTTAACAAAAAAATGTTCATGTTGCCTAAAAACATCACTGGTTCTTAAAGGGTTAAAAAAGTTACAGTCTTTACAATTAACTTAGGATTAAAAATTAACGTTTAGAAACGCATTTAGTGGTACAAAAAATTTAAATTTATTTATTAAATAAATTCCATAAGCTTTTAACTTATTTTTTTATCAGATATTATATTATCTGATTACTTCTAACAAAGTTCTTAATGAACAAAAAAATGAAAGTCATAATTTTTCACAATTAGTTGTGCGTCAGCGAGGATTAAATTATTTATTAGTAATAAAATAAAATTCACATTCCACTCAAAAAGAAAAATCTCATACATTTGACAATCTGAAAAGTGTGTAAAAAGTATACATTCTTTTCTGCAATAAACCTATTAATATTTCAAATAGAAAAACAATAAAAGAAATAGAGTATCCAATGCCTAATACATAAGATGCAATAAATAGAAATTTTGACTTTTTAATTTCCTCTGGTGGCGAATGTTTCTGAGATAGTACATTTGATGGATAATTATCTTTATTTAACCCAAATTCTGAAATTTTTAGAATTATTTCATCGTAACGATCGTTGTACGGTGAATTACCAACTGACAACCACGCGTTAATATAATAGTCAACAGCTTCTGGTAAAATTTTAACATTTAACTCGTCTACATTGACATGAGAATTAACATGATATTCAGCATCAGCATACATGCAACTCACATTTTTATTCTTAGCTAAGCATTCTAAACAACCATTTTCATTTATTAACATTTCGGATTTAAAAGTTTGACATTTACTTCCCAGTTTTTTCAAATGAGGAATAGAACTATGCTGTAAATGATGACATAGTTGAAAACTTCCGACCGGTATCAATGACGAATCAGCCAATTCCTCTAAAGTTGAAATTACCGTTTCTGACTGTAGACTTATGTCCAAAATTACAGAATAAAAATATCCCGTATAAACAGTGCATGTTATCAATAAAGAAGCGAATACAATTCTCTCTGACCACTTATTTGGTTCTTGATTTGAAGGTACTCCAATTATCATTTTACTGATATTCCACATTTTCCATACAGTTGTATTAAATTTCATAAAAAAAGCTGTGACGGAAATGGTAACTATCATGCCAATTGTTCCCAAAATCATGTAAAACAGTTCAGATGAAAAAACAAAAACTTTTTTAAACTTTTCCATTTTTGGAATGACAGCTTGAATGCTGTCAATTTTTAGAATTCGAAGAGATGCAGTGCCGAAGAATAATTCTTGATTATTTATAACAAACAATTGCTGCAAATTCATTAGTGCACTTTTTTTGTTACCACTTGTTATTCCTTTTTCATGTTTTAGATTCATTGTTTGTTCAAAAATTTGTACAAGTTTTTTGCTTGTTATATGAATTTTTGAATTTCTATCACTATTTTGAGCAACTAAATTCATATCAAATTTGAATCCATTTAAATCGCGTAACTTATTTTGAAACCATTGAACTGCAGATGAAATATTCCGACAAATGTACTTGTCCATAAAAGGATTTATCTGACACAAGTAAGGCTCCTCTTGTACTTTTTGATTGTATATCATAATTGTAACATCCAAATAACTCTTTTTCCAAAAAGAAAGCAAGGTACTTCGAAGGTATTCATGAATTATCTCAAAAGAATTAATAATTAAACACTTTGGTAATGATAAATTTGATGCGCCTTTTATAGTTTCCAGGTTTTTTAGAATTATATCAAAAAAACTATTACTATTTGCTTGGAATACAAACAATGTCGTTCGTCTTAAATGTGTATGCCTTTTGAAGCTTTCTTGAAAAATTCTACAACCAATAGAAATAATTTTCTTTATTATTCTTCTAAAAGTAAGTGTCATTCTGATTTAGTAAATTTCGACATAAAAGTGAACTTCTAACATAAATAAAAAATCGAAACATAAAAAAATTTAATTTAAAATATTTATTTATTTAATAAACGGTACCTGGTTAACAGAAGTTTACTTGCATTATAGTTCACACTCAAAGACGGAAATTCTTCGTTGACTTTTTTTATTAGAGAATTCATCACTGGGTCCATTCTATCAAACTTATCATCAAGAATAAACACAACCTGATAGAGTTTAGATTCGTTTTTTAGATAATTTACAAGCTCATCAAAATAACTTGTTTCTGAAGGCGTTTTTGAATTGTTACTTGTAACAACTTCTTGAATTTCCTTCCACAAAATATAACTTAAAAACCATACTCTAATAAATTTCATTACTAAGAACCACCCCGTTCAATTGACAAAAGCGATCTAACAATATTCGAGAATTGCTTATACTTTTTAGGGAACACTATTCATAAAATAAGGAACGTGAATTAACAAATTTTTTCTGAGTAATCGACCAAAAGAATCAAACTATTTCCGGTATTTTTGATAAAATTACTACCCTATTTATTTATGCACGAACAATAAGTGTATTAACGAATTAAATTTAATTATAAGACAAAAAATTTCTTCGTTGAACTACATTATTTATTTATTGATTAAATTGTCTTTAATAAATATTAATGCTCCGAATGAAATACGAATTCATCAGTACTGGACATTTGAATAATTAATTGAAATTATAATTTACTTTATATTTAATAGGAAGTAATTAAATTTAATACCTAAATACTAAGGCATTAGGTACAGTCAGTGGCTTGAAAAAATGGGCATTTTAAATATTTTTCATTTGACAGTAGGTTATTTTTTTTTTTTTAAATAATTAAAAACTATTTTCACGCTTTATTTACAGTTTCCAACATAAAATTTTGAGACAAAAGTTTTTAATTTTAAATAAAAAACACTCACATTTATATGACGCTGATAAACGTGCAGAACTTTGTGGTGACCATCACAAATTTATGTATAGAACTACTAATTATTCAATTATTTAGGCTGAGTCATCTATTCAGGATCCATATAATGTCTTCTATCGGAGTTCGACTGTCACAAATACATTGACGCCTAATAATGGTCTATCGTCTAAGACCGCTTATTAGCAACTACTACCAGCTAATAGCCTTCGAGGATCAGAGAGCCCTTCAGTAATTGTAGTACATCTCAAAAACTATCCATTGAATTATGCATTTAATTGAAAATTTCAAAGAATATTTTCCAGACAATTTTAATCATAAAAATTACAAAATAATCCTTTTACTAAAATGTTTAAATCTTTGAAGAATTTAGTAGTAAAACACAATTTAACAAAAAAAAAAATTTATTTAAAAATTTCAACATTTGAGATGAGATTTCATAGCTTAATTTCAATTTTTATTTGCCTCGAGATGTCAGCTTCTCAAATCTCGGAGGCTTATAACACTACGCATTCAAACTTAAAGGCTCCGTAAAAATGGCCATAAAACACGTGTGGCACGTCCGGTAATAAAAACAAAGTAGATCACTTTTCCAGGTTTACCTCAACCATTTCTTGATACTCCCACAGTTTTCAAAATGAAACAAGATTTTTCCCATCTTTTTATTCAACATAATCATTCTAGGTCACACGTAAAATAAAATGAAAAGAGAACTTTTTAAAAAGAAAATTCTAATCCTTGAATCTTATCCTCCACTATAGATTAATCAAGCACCTAACCAAAAAAGGTAAAATGATTCCAATTATTTGAAATTGATAAAACAAAATTCTCATTGATCGAGAAAAATTTCATTATCTAAGGAGAAAATAATAAGGGAGATAAAAAAATTGCAAACAAAATTTTTTGCTGACGAGACAAGTGTCACTTGGGAAAAAGAATAGATAGAAAAAAAGAGAAAAATTCTTATTGTTCGTTAGTGGGAATTACAGAATATTAAGGGAGAAAAGTATCAAAAAAGTTATAAGAAACAATTAATTTAAATACTGATTTGCAACTAAAGAGTTTTTAAGATAAAATAAATTTTTTATCACACATTAATTCACAGTAGAATTGTGATAACATTTTTTAAATTTAAAACCATTCTTAATAATTTTTCATTGCTACAGGAAAGAAATAGCTCGACAGTAAAATTTTTCCCTCAAAAAGGTATTTAAGTGGACTGCAAAAAAGAAAATAATACAAAAAATGTATATGTATATACAGTTATATACTAGGTAACATTTAAGAAAAATAAAAGAAGATGAAACAAAACGAGAAATTACTCTATAGTTGAAAGGAATTAATTTCACTCCAAGTGTTAAGTCATGAAGCGCAAAACCCGCAAACTTTTTTCTCCCTTTCATTCTAACCTTTCTTGCACATTGATTTTATCCTTTCTTTTTATATCTCAAGCTGAATTAAAATCCTTCATTTTACTTCAACTTTGCAATATCTTCATAGTTTTATATCGAGGTTTTTCAACTTGTGTTGAAGTTTTTACAGTCCACACATGCTTTTGAGTGGCAGGAATCATAGGATATTCATACAAATCCCATGATCTAAAACTCATTGTTATAAGTGAGTCTTTTTCAATGAATTTCAATAATTCAATTTTTTGTCGATCATTTACCATTAAATATGGAATCAACCATTCAACTTTATTAATAATAATTTTAAATTCTTCACGCTCTGCTGCTTCAATGTTTACTACAGCATTTAGATCAGTACGAGATCTTGTTAAAATAAGTTCATGTTTTGCATTTACAACAATCTTTCGATAGTCTTCAGCAAAACCAATAATCATACTTAGTGGAATATTTACATCAAAATATCCAGCATCATTTGTTACTCTGCTATCATCATCATCATAAGGTAGATAACCAGCATTTTCAGAGTAAATCATTTGATTAGGTGTTTGAGAAATTATATTTTTCATTGTGGTTGTAATACCAACATTTTTGGAGCGATCAATTTCAACACCATTTAATTCATAACGAATCTCATTAAACAGGTAGGAAATACCATTGCTAATTAACTTTGTATTAGTTACAAGCGTATTGTTAGGCTTAACAATTCTTCCAGTGACGTGTAGAGTACTTTTAGAGGGAAGAATGTACAAGTCTTGATGTTGAACTGCAATTCGAATCTCGTCACTGTTATTAAATGCTGATGACACGTATGGTTGATGTGCATGAATCTCATAGTGTGCCACAGAATTATCAAATTTTACTGGACTTAGAATGTTTAAAATCTCTTTCATTTTTGTTACAACAACAAATAAAAAGTATGTGAAAAATTAATTTTTTCCCTTGTTTTCTTGATAAACTCTTAGGCCGAGCTGCTTCAGAAATAGTATGTTCTGAGATGTTAGTCTCTTGCGAACTGATTGAGGAATGAATGACTTCTGACATGGTAACTCATTTATATAGCTTCCACCAGTTTTTCTATGAAATACAATTCCCATTACGTTGATTTAACGTGTAATCGAATTGTTATAGTTTCACCTCTAAAATTTATTAAGTCTCCGTCTTGATCAACGATTCTTATTTGAATATTATGTATTGTCTTCACGGCGATTGGAAGGTAAATGACGTGAGATGGAACTTCCACAATCTTATATCCAGCTGGTACAATTGGAAAAAATTCGTGAATTGTGTGTACCTTTTTATTATTTATGTATGCACCAGTAGTAATGTTACATTCAATTCTGATAGCATTTACCTTAAGAATGGCTACTGGTACATCTGACGTATGAGGTATATTAGCTGTCAATATTCGTGGAGTAAATCCTAATAATTTACCAATTGAATCGTTTTGTTCAAAACTCACTTCAAGGCTGCTTGTTATTTCACTACGTAAAGTATTATTGTTAGGTTTGATTCTTACAATTTCAGATCCATTTTCAATAGAGTTTTGAATATATTTTTCAATATCTTCAATTTCATAGCTTCCAGGGGGTATAGTAATCACTTTATCACCAATATAAAATTTATTTTTACCTTGATCAATATTAGGAATTGAATTGAAGGTTAGTAATTCAACTAAGCCAAGTACATAATTTTTATTAGATAATAATTCTATCGGAGGAAAATATTCTGCCTCCAGGACAGATGAATTGCCTGAGATAGTCAGAGTAAAAGATTCTTCCATGTTGATGACTTTTTATATACTGATTAGCTGCAATGACTTACAATCACTTATATAGAATATATTTTTGAGTTATTTCAAGCTGTCCACATAAGAATTTTAGACATAAATGACCACAATTAAAGCTATTATAATCTTGATAATTTTGATGATTATACTGTATTAAAGTATTGTAACCTAAGTAATTGACAAGTTCATAGGGTGGTTGAAGATTTCCAAAACTATCAAAGTATACTGCTTTATTATTAACTTTTTTATATGCAACCCAATGAGTTCCAGAACCATCTTTATCATCTAAATTAATAATGGCGGATTCATTTTTTCGAGGATCTCTTATAGGTAGTTCATTTCGCATAAAAACTCCTCGAAAATGAGGAATTTTCATTTCTTTAGCATATTTAAGTAAATCTAGATCAGTAAGTGCTCGTTGAGGTAGCTTTAAACTTTTTTTTTCGTACATTGTCTCTTAATACCTTGTCCTTTAACGTATGGTTTTAAATGAAGTCCCAACCCTTGTCGGTATGGTTTTAAATGTAGACCTTTACTTACGACTAAAGGTCGTTTTCGCGTAATTTTCTCGCAAACGATAGTTATAAAAGAAAAGTCGACTTATAATTTCATAAAAACAGACGGAAAACGTCTATTATGAAATATTAAATTTTCCTAACATATCCTTACAAGAAAATATGTTTTAATTAAGAACTTTCAAGTAGAGTGAGAAAATTAAAAAAAATCTGCTATTAAAAATACTTTTAAATGACATCTTTTCAATAGGAGGTAAACTTTTTATTGCGTTTTCAGTTTTGGTTCAAGAAATAATAATCTCCAATAGTAGAATTTTTTTAAAAATAAAAACGGACTTCGAATTTTATATATATGAAGAAAAAAAAATCTCGAACATATTTTATTTACATATTCAGATTAAAAGTTGGAAAAATGAATCACAATTTAGCGTACGGTATATATAGATAAGCTCGCATGTGTTCACACTAGGAACTGATTAAGAATACATCCGAGATGACATTGACTGATCCGACCGATTGCACTAACAGACAATCAAGAGCAAATATTTCCCAAAGGTACTTTAGTCTCTGGTAGAATATTCGTGACCTGGAATAAAATGAGTACAGTGTTGTGTGTTGTTGCAATGTAGTATTTAATAAAAAAAAGAGAAAAAAGAAAAAAATATACGCAAAAAAAGAAGACGAATCACTTGATGGAAACACGCTTTCAGATGCACTTTGCATTTTTCCACATTTACATAAAAGTTGCATATACTGAGTAATAATTTATTTCACTTTATACACTCGACACCATAATCATATTATCAGTCTAGAATGTGGGTTCTTTTTATATTCACTCTTATTGAGAGAATTTTTAAAACATTTTTTTAAATCATTTTTTAAATAATTATGATATTATTAATTCTTACTTTTCAAAACATGTTTACATATTTAAATAAATAAATATTTGTATGAAATTTTTTTTTAATAAACTTTTCAGAAGGAAAAAATATTTTTTAAAAATTGAAATTTTTAATAATTCAATGTGCAAATTGTGAAAAATAGTTTTTTAAAAAAGAGAATAGAAACATGACAATAAGATTTTATATTTCTAAAAAATGTTTTACTGAAAGCAAATAGAATTCATTTGAAGCAAATATAGTATATTTCGTAACGAGTGCGAGCAGTTGTCAATTTTTGAATGAGCACATTTTTTGGAACAAACTGTATAGCTTCGCCTACAGTTTGTTCCAAAAAAAGTGCTCATTCAAAAATTGGTAACTGCTAGCACTAGTTACGAACGATATTTTTCATAACAAGGTGCAAAAAAGTGCCCTTTTTTGCACCGCGTAAGAAAAGACTATATTTGTGTTTCAGAGATTACTAGTCTATTTATATTTGTTTCGAATAAAAATTGTTATTTGGCGGAAATAAAATTTTATGTACCATAAATATATAATGTTAATTTGAACCAAATAAAATTTTATTCTGCCTCACTAAAATTTTTATGTGATTTAGAAGTTTACGTGCGAACGTATTTGCAAAAAGTAATTATTTGCAACTTTATCTACAATTTTATTTGCAACAAATATATATTTACTTGCAACAAATAAATATTCATTTAGCTCTAAAATCAAAATACAACCTTGATGTAGATTCATTAAAACCTGGTAAAAACCATGTAGTTTGCTCTTTTTTCCAAAAAGTACAGTTGTTCCAAAAACTTTTTACTCTTTGAAATTATCCTCATTTTCTGATAGTTAAATAAATGAAGATAGAATTCTACAAGGTGAATTAAATTAGTTAATTTGTTTGATTTTTACATGTAAATAGAAAATTTCCGTTTAGCTTCCAATTTTGACTCATCTATTTTTCTCTCTCTTTTTCTGCTCTATTTTATACTAAAGAGTAAAAAAATGTGCGAAAATTTCAAAAAATAAATAAATAATATTAGTAATTCCCTTGAAAATTGACTAGATTTCCATTGATTTACAATGAAATTTAATGAATTCAAATTTATTCATCGAAATCGTGGCAAAATTTCAGAATCAGCCTTCCCATATATGAAAAGTGTGTATATAAACCAAAATCGTTTTACTATTTGATAATTAAATAATATGGAAATATTTCATTGATTAAAATTTATTGAAGTTGATTTAAATTTTTTTTAAATATTTTTAATTTTTTCTTTAAAATATTTTAATATTTTTCATAAGAGATCATAATATTAAAAGCTGATTGAAGGGATTTTTGAAGGATCCTCTTTAACTCAAACATTTCTCCTCTTGTTAAAAATTCTACTTGTTCATCGTCTAATTTGCCTTTTTATTAAAATGTTGTTAAAAAAAATCTACACTTTTAATCCAATCAGTTTTTTGAATTTGGATTGAATTTGTACATTCTCGGTTTAATTGAATAAAATATAAAGATTATTTTTTATAAAATCGTTTGATAATAATTTAAAAATTATTTATATAAAACTATATAATAATTAAATAAATTATTTCTATAAAACTATACAATAATTAAAAAATTATTTCCATCAAATTGTATAAGAACTAAAAAAATTTTCATTTATAATTTAAATAACCATTTAAATTGAACTTCGATTTGGCTTTTTCCAAAAAAATCGAAAAATACTTTTTTACTTTTTTTTAAACAATAAATTTATTAAAATTATAATTTTCTACTTTTGGATAAATAGTTGAAAATTTAACGAGTGTAAAGTCTGACTGAATTAGGCTTCTCCACTTGATCTAAACTTTCGAATATTAAACTTTATATGTATGTCCGACTATATAAGATTTTTCTACTTGGAATGAAGGATACGAATGTCACAGTCACTTCACGTCATTTCATATTCAAGTAAAATAGAACTTTTATTTTTTTTTCTAAAAATATTAAACAACATGTGATTATTGGGTCATCATTATTTATTTTTTCTCGCACTTTTCTCTTAAAATATTACATAAAATTAGATTTATATTTTGTGAATGTCTTTAAGGGGAGGGTAAACCTATATTTTCAACTATATGAAGAAAATATTTTGACCCTTTTTGAATTTTCTTTTTTCTAAAAATTGACAGATTTTGAAATCCATACGTAATTTTGTAGAAAATATGTTATTGTATCCATAAAAAAATTGCTTAATGAAAAAATTAATATTTACAAAAGTTTAAGCATTTAAAAAAAAGTAGTTTTCAGGTTAAGAATTTAAAAAAATATGATTATTATTAAATTTTATTAAACGAAAACTCATTTGTATTTTTTCTAACTAATTTCTAAACATAAACTTTTTCAAAAAAAATGTTTTATCGAATAAAGTTTTAATAATTTTTTGAAAAAGTTTTTGTTCTGAAATTAGTTAGAAAAAAAACAAATGAGTTTTCGTACAATAAAATTTAATAATAATCATATTTTTTTAAATTATCTTAACCTGAAAACTATTTTATTTTTAAATGCTAAAACCTAAAACTTTTGTAAATATTAATTTTTTCATTCAGCAATTTTTTTAAGTATACAAAAACATATTTTCTACAAAATTACGTATGGATTTGAAAATCTATCAATTTTAAGAAAAAATAAAAACTCAAAAAGTGTCAAAATATTGTCTGACTAATTTTTTTAATGACCATTGAATTCCTCTCAAAAAATTAGTATACAAATAATTTTATTAAATATTCAAAATATTTTCTTTATATAGTTGAAAATATAGGTTTACCCTCCCCTTAAATATGCCAAGGAAAGGTAGGGCGATGCAAAAAACGTAATATTTTTAAAATTAAATAAGTAATATATTTTTATTTTAAACGTACATAAAATGTAACATTGTTTTTGCTTAAATCGCGAAAAGAAAAGTTGCGTATAACAGAATTCTATATTCATTGTTAGTGGTAGTATATATTATTCCGGAAGTGCCACTCGGTGGGGTACATTTGAATAATCTCGGTAACGCTACGCGAAAGGGGCGGTAACAGGGCAAAAGCAGTCGAAATCCAAAAGTTATGTAGTATATTCCAAACATATTATTATAAAAGCAGAATGCATAAAATGTTTGTAAACTCCACCCACTCCTCCTTCTGTACTTTAAACCAAAAAATTGTTTCAAACACTATCCAATTTATTTCTTCTTCAATTCCCACTAAATTTCATGAATTCCTTTTCCTTTACATTTTTCTCTGCTCTTTTTCATTTTAAAAATTAAAAAAAATTATTCTAGTTCTAAAAAGTGTAAAAAGAAGATAGAAGTTTTTCCCGTTTTCCAATTAACAGAATGGTTTGTAAACCAGAATGGTTTAGTTGACTAAAAATTTTCTAGAAAATTATATCTCTTTTTATAAATTTTTTGCATCAGTGTAACATGTGTACATTGATAAAACATTATATTCTCCCGACGAACTGAAATTTTAATTTGATATTTATTTTTCCCTTTTTCAATTTATAAACAAAAAGATAGAAGCGTTTTTTTTCTCATATAAAGAGAGTAATGAATTTTCACAATTTTCTTTCATTAAATTAAATGCCAGTATATGTTTATTTATTTATTTCTTATTTGAAAAATTAAGATTATATCTTTTTGAATTCAAAGCGAATCTGAAAAGAAAGTGAGCTTTGAATATATAAATTCACAAATTTTTTTCCATAAAAAGAAAATGTAAAAAACTGCATATTAATTAATAAAGACATAATAAAAACCAACTGAATATAAAATCAGGAAAAAATGGAAAAAACATACACTGTAAATTAAATAAATGTTTAATCTTTTTTCAAAACATAAAAAAATAATAATAATTTTAATAATGGTAATTCAACAGTATTTTTAAAATCACATTTAAATTTTCTCTCCAATTTTAAATTAAATATATTATTTTTCATATGTGCTTTTTTAAGCCATAAAAAAGACTTTATAAATTTGTAACATACTTTGAAGGAGTAAATTCTGTGTGAAAATAATAAAGTCATCATTTTTTTTAAATTTACTTTTTCTTCTCTTGTGAAAAAGAAAGTTAAATAATTACTTTTTCAAATTAAATGAAGTGGCATGAAGGATAAAGATAAACGGTAGTATTAAATGGTTTTAGAAAAGGAAGTGTTTTTTTTCTGTTAAAAGTACACTTAATTATTGTTTTTTTTCGTTTTGAAGATTAGTTTTATTTAAAACGAGAAATTAAAATTACCATTATAGGTGAAAGCAATTAGAATGATCGCGTAAAGCACAGGATAAGTTCAAATATAAATATTTTTGTAATTAAAAATGAAAAATAATTAAAACTTTCAGTGAACGTGAATTTTTACTTTTCAAAAAACGTTTTTTAAATACATAACTGACCTAATTTTACTTCCTACTTTAGATAAATTTTTTATTTTATTTTCAAATAATAAAGAGATGAAGCTAACCGCTACTTATTTACAGTACAGTTTTTATTATTTTTTTTTAACTTTATTTGTCAACAATTTTCGTATTTTTATTAACAATTATATGGAGTTTATATTAATTTTATTTTATTTATGTAATTTTATTTGTATATAAAATTTAGATATATTTGTCAAGAAGATAAATTTATAATGCGTAAATCTGTACACACAGTTAACCCTTTGAGGACCCAATTATTTTCTTAAATAATCCCAATTTTTATTTTTAAACATTAAACAAGCTTTTCAGGAAAAGTTTCAAAGGTTTCTTATTTGAACAACAGTATTTTAAATAGAAAATTTACTAGATTAGATTGAAAATATTGTTTGAATATTCAGCTTTTAAAATTCAGAAAGTTATGCACGTTTTAACAAAAAAATGTTCATGTTGCCTAAAAACATCACTGGTTCTTAAAGGGTTAAAAAAGTTACAGTCTTTACAATTAACTTAGGATTAAAAATTAACGTTTAGAAACGCATTTAGTGGTACAAAAAATTTAAATTTATTTATTAAATAAATTCCATAAGCTTTTAACTTATTTTTTTATCAGATATTATATTATCTGATTACTTCTAACAAAGTTCTTAATGAACAAAAAAATGAAAGTCATAATTTTTCACAATTAGTTGTGCGTCAGCGAGGATTAAATTATTTATTAGTAATAAAATAAAATTCACATTCCACTCAAAAAGAAAAATCTCATACATTTGACAATCTGAAAAGTGTGTAAAAAGTATACATTCTTTTCTGCAATAAACCTATTAATATTTCAAATAGAAAAACAATAAAAGAAATAGAGTATCCAATGCCTAATACATAAGATGCAATAAATAGAAATTTTGACTTTTTAATTTCCTCTGGTGGCGAATGTTTCTGAGATAGTACATTTGATGGATAATTATCTTTATTTAACCCAAATTCTGAAATTTTTAGAATTATTTCATCGTAACGATCGTTGTACGGTGAATTACCAACTGACAACCACGCGTTAATATAATAGTCAACAGCTTCTGGTAAAATTTTAACATTTAACTCGTCTACATTGACATGAGAATTAACATGATATTCAGCATCAGCATACATGCAACTCACATTTTTATTCTTAGCTAAGCATTCTAAACAACCATTTTCATTTATTAACATTTCGGATTTAAAAGTTTGACATTTACTTCCCAGTTTTTTCAAATGAGGAATAGAACTATGCTGTAAATGATGACATAGTTGAAAACTTCCGACCGGTATCAATGACGAATCAGCCAATTCCTCTAAAGTTGAAATTACCGTTTCTGACTGTAGACTTATGTCCAAAATTACAGAATAAAAATATCCCGTATAAACAGTGCATGTTATCAATAAAGAAGCGAATACAATTCTCTCTGACCACTTATTTGGTTCTTGATTTGAAGGTACTCCAATTATCATTTTACTGATATTCCACATTTTCCATACAGTTGTATTAAATTTCATAAAAAAAGCTGTGACGGAAATGGTAACTATCATGCCAATTGTTCCCAAAATCATGTAAAACAGTTCAGATGAAAAAACAAAAACTTTTTTAAACTTTTCCATTTTTGGAATGACAGCTTGAATGCTGTCAATTTTTAGAATTCGAAGAGATGCAGTGCCGAAGAATAATTCTTGATTATTTATAACAAACAATTGCTGCAAATTCATTAGTGCACTTTTTTTGTTACCACTTGTTATTCCTTTTTCATGTTTTAGATTCATTGTTTGTTCAAAAATTTGTACAAGTTTTTTGCTTGTTATATGAATTTTTGAATTTCTATCACTATTTTGAGCAACTAAATTCATATCAAATTTGAATCCATTTAAATCGCGTAACTTATTTTGAAACCATTGAACTGCAGATGAAATATTCCGACAAATGTACTTGTCCATAAAAGGATTTATCTGACACAAGTAAGGCTCCTCTTGTACTTTTTGATTGTATATCATAATTGTAACATCCAAATAACTCTTTTTCCAAAAAGAAAGCAAGGTACTTCGAAGGTATTCATGAATTATCTCAAAAGAATTAATAATTAAACACTTTGGTAATGATAAATTTGATGCGCCTTTTATAGTTTCCAGGTTTTTTAGAATTATATCAAAAAAACTATTACTATTTGCTTGGAATACAAACAATGTCGTTCGTCTTAAATGTGTATGCCTTTTGAAGCTTTCTTGAAAAATTCTACAACCAATAGAAATAATTTTCTTTATTATTCTTCTAAAAGTAAGTGTCATTCTGATTTAGTAAATTTCGACATAAAAGTGAACTTCTAACATAAATAAAAAATCGAAACATAAAAAAATTTAATTTAAAATATTTATTTATTTAATAAACGGTACCTGGTTAACAGAAGTTTACTTGCATTATAGTTCACACTCAAAGACGGAAATTCTTCGTTGACTTTTTTTATTAGAGAATTCATCACTGGGTCCATTCTATCAAACTTATCATCAAGAATAAACACAACCTGATAGAGTTTAGATTCGTTTTTTAGATAATTTACAAGCTCATCAAAATAACTTGTTTCTGAAGGCGTTTTTGAATTGTTACTTGTAACAACTTCTTGAATTTCCTTCCACAAAATATAACTTAAAAACCATACTCTAATAAATTTCATTACTAAGAACCACCCCGTTCAATTGACAAAAGCGATCTAACAATATTCGAGAATTGCTTATACTTTTTAGGGAACACTATTCATAAAATAAGGAACGTGAATTAACAAATTTTTTCTGAGTAATCGACCAAAAGAATCAAACTATTTCCGGTATTTTTGATAAAATTACTACCCTATTTATTTATGCACGAACAATAAGTGTATTAACGAATTAAATTTAATTATAAGACAAAAAATTTCTTCGTTGAACTACATTATTTATTTATTGATTAAATTGTCTTTAATAAATATTAATGCTCCGAATGAAATACGAATTCATCAGTACTGGACATTTGAATAATTAATTGAAATTATAATTTACTTTATATTTAATAGGAAGTAATTAAATTTAATACCTAAATACTAAGGCATTAGGTACAGTCAGTGGCTTGAAAAAATGGGCATTTTAAATATTTTTCATTTGACAGTAGGTTATTTTTTTTTTTTTAAATAATTAAAAACTATTTTCACGCTTTATTTACAGTTTCCAACATAAAATTTTGAGACAAAAGTTTTTAATTTTAAATAAAAAACACTCACATTTATATGACGCTGATAAACGTGCAGAACTTTGTGGTGACCATCACAAATTTATGTATAGAACTACTAATTATTCAATTATTTAGGCTGAGTCATCTATTCAGGATCCATATAATGTCTTCTATCGGAGTTCGACTGTCACAAATACATTGACGCCTAATAATGGTCTATCGTCTAAGACCGCTTATTAGCAACTACTACCAGCTAATAGCCTTCGAGGATCAGAGAGCCCTTCAGTAATTGTAGTACATCTCAAAAACTATCCATTGAATTATGCATTTAATTGAAAATTTCAAAGAATATTTTCCAGACAATTTTAATCATAAAAATTACAAAATAATCCTTTTACTAAAATGTTTAAATCTTTGAAGAATTTAGTAGTAAAACACAATTTAACAAAAAAAAAAATTTATTTAAAAATTTCAACATTTGAGATGAGATTTCATAGCTTAATTTCAATTTTTATTTGCCTCGAGATGTCAGCTTCTCAAATCTCGGAGGCTTATAACACTACGCATTCAAACTTAAAGGCTCCGTAAAAATGGCCATAAAACACGTGTGGCACGTCCGGTAATAAAAACAAAGTAGATCACTTTTCCAGGTTTACCTCAACCATTTCTTGATACTCCCACAGTTTTCAAAATGAAACAAGATTTTTCCCATCTTTTTATTCAACATAATCATTCTAGGTCACACGTAAAATAAAATGAAAAGAGAACTTTTTAAAAAGAAAATTCTAATCCTTGAATCTTATCCTCCACTATAGATTAATCAAGCACCTAACCAAAAAAGGTAAAATGATTCCAATTATTTGAAATTGATAAAACAAAATTCTCATTGATCGAGAAAAATTTCATTATCTAAGGAGAAAATAATAAGGGAGATAAAAAAATTGCAAACAAAATTTTTTGCTGACGAGACAAGTGTCACTTGGGAAAAAGAATAGATAGAAAAAAAGAGAAAAATTCTTATTGTTCGTTAGTGGGAATTACAGAATATTAAGGGAGAAAAGTATCAAAAAAGTTATAAGAAACAATTAATTTAAATACTGATTTGCAACTAAAGAGTTTTTAAGATAAAATAAATTTTTTATCACACATTAATTCACAGTAGAATTGTGATAACATTTTTTAAATTTAAAACCATTCTTAATAATTTTTCATTGCTACAGGAAAGAAATAGCTCGACAGTAAAATTTTTCCCTCAAAAAGGTATTTAAGTGGACTGCAAAAAAGAAAATAATACAAAAAATGTATATGTATATACAGTTATATACTAGGTAACATTTAAGAAAAATAAAAGAAGATGAAACAAAACGAGAAATTACTCTATAGTTGAAAGGAATTAATTTCACTCCAAGTGTTAAGTCATGAAGCGCAAAACCCGCAAACTTTTTTCTCCCTTTCATTCTAACCTTTCTTGCACATTGATTTTATCCTTTCTTTTTATATCTCAAGCTGAATTAAAATCCTTCATTTTACTTCAACTTTGCAATATCTTCATAGTTACTTTTAGTTATAAATATGTAGAAAAATTAATTTCAATATAATTGAAAAAGTAATTATGAATTTTCATTCAACATTCAACTAATGAATTTAAATAACTCTAGTTATTTAAATATTTAAAAATATTAAAATTTATTAATTAAACTTTTTTTTAATTTTCAAAGAAATTTTTCAAATCAAAATGAAATTTTTTGCAAGTTGACCTATGTATGTAATATCAATATAAAAATTATGTAATCTAATAATGAAACACAAATTTAAAATATATAATTTGTATTAAAATTAGTAGTATAGCTAGGGGGGTTCTGGGGCAGGTTCTGATCTCGGCTAAGTACCTACGGTCGGTAATGTAGATTTCTACTTTATCATCAGTCGGTAAGGTAGGGACCTGACAGAAATCTTGACTCAACCGATAAGGTAGGAATCTGTTTTACCGACCAAGTGTAGTTCCTGCTGCCACTGCTAGATGGCGCCACTAGCGAATTCAAACTTGCTTGGCGGGAAATTTAAAAATTTAATTTCAAACTTTCGAGTGGCTTACAAGGGGTTCTCTGTTTTACCGACCGAGTTAATTTAAACTTAAACCGCTAGATGGCGCCACTAGCAAATTCAAATGTGCTTGGCGGGAAATTTAAATTTTTACTTCCATAGCTTTAAGTGGGTTAAAAGGGGTGCTCTGTTTTACCGACCGAGTTAGTTCCGGCTGCCACCGATAGATGGCGCCACTAGCGAATTTAAACCTGCTTGGCGGGAAATTTAAAATTTTATTTTTTAACTTTCAAGTGGGTTTAAAGGGGTGTTCTACCTTACCGACCGAGTGTAGTTCCTGCTGCCACCGCTGGATGGCGCTACTTGCGAATTCCAAACTTGCTTGGCGGGAAATTTAAAATTTTATTTTTAAACTTCCAAGTGGCTTACAAAGGGTTCTCTGTTTTACCGACCGATTTTTTTAGTTCTGACTACCGCCGACAGATGGCGCCACTAGCGAATTCAAACCTGCCTGTCGGGAAATTTAAAAATTTTATTTAATAAATTCAAACTGCTTAAACAGTGAGCCGCCATTTTGTTTTACCGACAGAGTGCGGTGCCGAGAGATGGCGCCACAACTGAATCGTTTGTATTTCGCGGGCAAAGATGGCGCCATATTGTTTACACTAATAAGATTATTAAAATTTTAATAGATGGCGCTTGTAAAAGTTGTTGAAATCTATTATATTAAACATAACCTTAAAATCTATTATATTAAACATAACCTTAAAATATATTGTATTAAACATAACCTTAAAATCTATTTTATTAAACATTACCTTAAAATGTAAACCTTATTATCTAACGTAATACTAATGAAGGTATTTAATTAAATACAGTATTAATAACATTTCATACATTTATTATATTCAATATACAATATTTACACTTGTTTTACATTCAATATACAATATTTACACTTGTTTTATTTTAAATTCAATATGGTTGTATGGACCACCAATATACTTCAGCCGTAATTGTCCAGAACTAATAGCTTCTTGCATCTGATCCAAGCATATAGAGTCATCAGTGAACATTGGTACAAATCTTGAAGGCAGGAATGTATTGAACTTTTTATCCACCTCAACGACGACCTTGACTCCATACCTGGTGTTGACAACCTGGATCTTCGTTATAGGATACTTATGTCCAGGAGTCAGCTCGGAAAGCGGCTTCGTAGGTAGGAAAGCATCCATGCGACCAATGGCGTTGATTTTGGTTAGATCCATCTTTTCTTAGAGATAATAGTTTGTGAAGTTACAAAACAGAATGAGCTTTACAGCTCAAGGTGCCTCTATTTATACCCAAATATCACACATTATCCCCACCATTACTTTTACGCATGCGCAGTACCCATACCACTATTTTTACGCATGCGCAATAGCTTTTTATGTTTGCAAAATACCCCCACTTTTTATTATTGAGCCACGCCCACTTTGTGACGTCATAAGACAAGTCTAGACTAGTTTTAACGTGTTTAATAGTTTTACACATGTGTAATAAAGATAATAGGATAGGGAAAGGTTAATTAAAGTAAACATTAATAGACATTTAATACATTTATTCATTATATAGGAAATTTTCACAATCATTATAAAAATCTTTCAATGTACAATCATTGTCAACTTCATCATTATTTTCTATATTATTTCGTAGTACATTCGATGGTTGTATCAACCAATTTCGTAGATTACATACATTTTTAACAGCGCAATTGCTAAAGCTACGTGTGTGATTTGTACATGTAGATGAACTGTCTACACTTAAACTTTTTAGCGACGGACATTTAAAATCATCTAAATTAAACACATTCAATGTATATTTTTCGAACCATTTTTGTTTTTCTAAACCTTTTACATAAACGGTAGGTGTACCTATTAGTACTTCTTTTATTATAGGTTGTAATTCTTCATAACATACGTCACCAGCAGCCCAATCGATACCATGATAATTATTTGTAAGCCATCGATTCTCACATTTGTATCTTGCAGGCAATCGACTCCAGGCATATGGCGGCTCGAAGAGGTAGACCAATGGATGAGCATCTTGTTGAAGTGGTAGAATCGCCAACTCTTTGATGACAAACTCGTTGTATGGTCTCTTGAAGCACTGAATATCTACGACGTACGCCATGGTATCTGAAATAGAATAATGGCTCAAGCCTTAGAGAGACGCTCTCTTTATAGCCTTTCCCCCACCACTCCAAATACCCCCACTACCGATGTCGTGTACGATTGGTCATTATTTCTACCAATCACGTTACTTTTTTAACAACGCCGCTGATTGGTGTATACTGTATAATGCGGTCGTGAATTATAAGGCAATATGCAGCTGTATTGGCTGGAAAATTTTCACTTGCTTCAAATTCCAATCGCACATCTACAGATGCTTGTTTTAGAAATTCGTTTTGTTTTGAGCAATCAATAACAGCCAATGGTGCATAATCTTTAAAGTTATTTCTAGTTAATAAAGGTTCAGATTCTTTTCCATAGTAGAACGGTTGAAAATTACAATACATTTCATATAATATGAAAAATTTGTTTTGAGTAAAATTTAAATTTAAATTTCCATAAGGATAGTATTGTGAGTTTAAGAAAAGTTTAACATTGAGAAGATTGCAGGTATCAAATAAATTTGCATACCTTTCTTGATCTTCTTTTCGATTTGTTTGAAAACCAAGAATAACATATCGAGGTTTTTCAACTTGTGTTGAAGTTTTTACAGTCCACACATGCTTTTGAGTGGCAGGAATCATAGGATATTCATACAAATCCCATGATCTAAAACTCATTGTTATAAGTGAGTCTTTTTCAATGAATTTCAATAATTCAATTTTTTGTCGATCATTTACCATTAAATATGGAATCAACCATTCAACTTTATTAATAATAATTTTAAATTCTTCACGCTCTGCTGCTTCAATGTTTACTACAGCATTTAGATCAGTACGAGATCTTGTTAAAATAAGTTCATGTTTTGCATTTACAACAATCTTTCGATAGTCTTCAGCAAAACCAATAATCATACTTAGTGGAATATTTACATCAAAATATCCAGCATCATTTGTTACTCTGCTATCATCATCATCATAAGGTAGATAACCAGCATTTTCAGAGTAAATCATTTGATTAGGTGTTTGAGAAATTATATTTTTCATTGTGGTTGTAATACCAACATTTTTGGAGCGATCAATTTCAACACCATTTAATTCATAACGAATCTCATTAAACAGGTAGGAAATACCATTGCTAATTAACTTTGTATTAGTTACAAGCGTATTGTTAGGCTTAACAATTCTTCCAGTGACGTGTAGAGTACTTTTAGAGGGAAGAATGTACAAGTCTTGATGTTGAACTGCAATTCGAATCTCGTCACTGTTATTAAATGCTGATGACACGTATGGTTGATGTGCATGAATCTCATAGTGTGCCACAGAATTATCAAATTTTACTGGACTTAGAATGTTTAAAATCTCTTTCATTTTTGTTACAACAACAAATAAAAAGTATGTGAAAAATTAATTTTTTCCCTTGTTTTCTTGATAAACTCTTAGGCCGAGCTGCTTCAGAAATAGTATGTTCTGAGATGTTAGTCTCTTGCGAACTGATTGAGGAATGAATGACTTCTGACATGGTAACTCATTTATATAGCTTCCACCAGTTTTTCTATGAAATACAATTCCCATTACGTTGATTTAACGTGTAATCGAATTGTTATAGTTTCACCTCTAAAATTTATTAAGTCTCCGTCTTGATCAACGATTCTTATTTGAATATTATGTATTGTCTTCACGGCGATTGGAAGGTAAATGACGTGAGATGGAACTTCCACAATCTTATATCCAGCTGGTACAATTGGAAAAAATTCGTGAATTGTGTGTACCTTTTTATTATTTATGTATGCACCAGTAGTAATGTTACATTCAATTCTGATAGCATTTACCTTAAGAATGGCTACTGGTACATCTGACGTATGAGGTATATTAGCTGTCAATATTCGTGGAGTAAATCCTAATAATTTACCAATTGAATCGTTTTGTTCAAAACTCACTTCAAGGCTGCTTGTTATTTCACTACGTAAAGTATTATTGTTAGGTTTGATTCTTACAATTTCAGATCCATTTTCAATAGAGTTTTGAATATATTTTTCAATATCTTCAATTTCATAGCTTCCAGGGGGTATAGTAATCACTTTATCACCAATATAAAATTTATTTTTACCTTGATCAATATTAGGAATTGAATTGAAGGTTAGTAATTCAACTAAGCCAAGTACATAATTTTTATTAGATAATAATTCTATCGGAGGAAAATATTCTGCCTCCAGGACAGATGAATTGCCTGAGATAGTCAGAGTAAAAGATTCTTCCATGTTGATGACTTTTTATATACTGATTAGCTGCAATGACTTACAATCACTTATATAGAATATATTTTTGAGTTATTTCAAGCTGTCCACATAAGAATTTTAGACATAAATGACCACAATTAAAGCTATTATAATCTTGATAATTTTGATGATTATACTGTATTAAAGTATTGTAACCTAAGTAATTGACAAGTTCATAGGGTGGTTGAAGATTTCCAAAACTATCAAAGTATACTGCTTTATTATTAACTTTTTTATATGCAACCCAATGAGTTCCAGAACCATCTTTATCATCTAAATTAATAATGGCGGATTCATTTTTTCGAGGATCTCTTATAGGTAGTTCATTTCGCATAAAAACTCCTCGAAAATGAGGAATTTTCATTTCTTTAGCATATTTAAGTAAATCTAGATCAGTAAGTGCTCGTTGAGGTAGCTTTAAACTTTTTTTTTCGTACATTGTCTCTTAATACCTTGTCCTTTAACGTATGGTTTTAAATGAAGTCCCAACCCTTGTCGGTATGGTTTTAAATGTAGACCTTTACCAAGTGCAACTGCTTCCAACTCTCTATTGTGACGCTGAGCTTCCTTTAACTGCTCTTTTGCTGCACTTGCATCATTAACAGCTTTTGCTACACCAGCAGCTCCCCCAGTAAGTGCTCCAAGTGCACTTAGCCCAGCAAAAATTGGAATTAATGGTAACAGACCACCAACTTTTGATGGCACAGGTAGAATACGAGGTGTTAAAACTTTTTCTCTACCACCTGCATTCCTTACAGCTTTTCGAGCTGTTTCAATAGCTGACTTTATTGTTGATCGAGCATCATTACCAGGAATTATTGATTTTCTTGCAGCATCCACAATTTTCCTAAGATTTACTCGCTTCTTTGATTTTATCTTCTTCTTCTTTACTCCCATTCCAAATTTTGATTTTGCTTTCATAGCGTTTGTTATTGCGTAAGCTGCAGCTCTTTCACTATATCGTGCGTCTGGTGCAAATACACGTTGCCACGCTTTGTCAGCTAATACTCTATCAGCAGCGTTTCTTTTTTCAACGTTTTCTCGATTTTTCGAGTAAGCAATATCGTGCTCTTTACAAGCGGCGTCTAATGGATTAACACCTGGATCACCTCGGTCTAGACGTTTTGCTAACTTTGTACCAGGTCCACAATATTGATAACCTGGCAAATGTAATTCAAATGGCAACTTGTTTATAAGTTTATTAATTAAACCTTTTCCTCGAGAGTGATGATATATAATCATACCTTACTCTGTGAAAGTTAAAATTAGAATGACTTGTGAGCTATATAAGCGCTGTATTTATACCTTTAGCGGCAGTCTAAATCAGGATGCGGTTCAAGGAACAACTTCACAAGCTGCCAGTCGTCAATCTAGACTCGATTGTTGAACAACAAGACAAGAAAGTGAAGCGTCATGGTAGCTTGTTATCAGGTAGTATTCGAGCTATTTTTTGTGGACCATCAAATTGTGGAAAGACAAATGTACTGCTTTCTTTAATTTTACATCCTAATGGTCTTAGATTTGATAATATTTACTTGTACTCAAAGTCTCTACATCAACCCAAGTATAAATTCTTGGAACAAGTTGTAAGTAATGTTGAAGGAGTAGAGTATTTACCATTTAGTGAGCATGAAGAAGTCATTACTCCTAAAGATGCAAAACGGAATTCAATATTTATATTTGATGATATTGCTTGCGAGAAGCAAGATAATGTAAGGGCATTCTTTTGCATGGGTAGACATGTTGATGTTGATTCTTTTTATCTTTGTCAAACATATGCCCGCGTTCCTAAACATTTAGTACGTGATAATGTTAATTTACTAGTTCTTTTTCGTCAAGATGAGAAAAATTTAAGACATGTTTATGATGATCATGTTAATACTGACATGACATTTAATCAATTTCGAGAATTATGTTCAACATGTTGGAATTCAGACAAATATGGATTTGTAGTAATTGATAAGGATTCTGATTTAAATGATGGAAGATATAGAAAAGGATTTGATAGCTTTGTAACACTATAAATATAAGATCATTTCTAAAATATTGTTAGTTCAATATGAAACCTTGTAATAATAACATGTTTCATAAAGAAAAAGAATATCTTCATCAAATTGCTAAAGCTAGTGAGGCAATTAGGCGAAAACATCGTGTGTTAAAATTAGGAAAAGAAGAAGCTGAAAATGTGTTGAATGAAACTTTCAAACCGATAATTCAACCCTTACAAAAAATTATCAACTTGACAGACAGTGAACATGAAAATGTCAAGATTGAAAATGTTAAGGTTGAAAAGAAAGAGCAGAAAGAGGATGATAGCATAAACTATGAAAGTGAAACTGAAAAATCTCCAGATGATGATAAAATAAGTAATAAATTTCTATACTTATTAAATCATAATAGAAAGCAATGTTTAGATTCAACATACGGCATACGTAAGCTAAGTGATGGATCACTTATGATTGGTGATTCACCAATAACTCTTGAAGATCAGATTGTTAAAATTGGTGATAAACGATATCTTCAAACACCTGGATTACTTGAACTTTTATTCAAAAGTAAACCTACCAGATCGTTTATAAGTGAAGCTGATGAAAGAAACTATAAAGAGATTCTGATTGCTACTAATGCACACAAAAAGAAGTACAGTTCCTCTGAATCTATACGTACAGATAAGAGTTACAAGTATTTGAATTTTATATCTCAATTCTTCCCTCGAACACCTACCAAACAGCCATCTGTAAGCGGTAGTTCATTACCTAAATTTATGATTACAAACAGAAATTTTCAACGAGAATATATCTATTGGGATGATCCGAATGAGTTGGTTGACCGTCTTAGACTATTAATGGCTTCTGAAGCTGCTGGAAATCCTAGTCACAATAATGAAATCATGTCTATCATTGAGGAACTACGTGAAGCTAAAATTATATATTAAGATATGTTTTAGCAAATATCATTCATTTCAACAATGAGCATTGACGTGTTCGGACATCCTCTCAATCAAAGAGGATCAGCAAGACGAGGGCCTCCTGGAGTTGGTTTTAAACTTAATTCTCAAGGTAACTTTGACGTTGAAGGAAGAAAACTCTGTAATCTTGCTAACGCTGAAGAAGAAAACGACGCTGTCAATTTAAAACTTGTACGACATATGATAAAACACGAAGTGCGTTTATTGTATGAAGCTAGTGCCTCACTTAGATCAGAGGTGGACAATAACAACTTATTTCTAAAAGTTCTTGAAGACTCTATTACAGAAAAGATAAAAAATTTTGAAAAAGATATAAATCAAGACTTATCTTATCGAACAGCTGAAATTATTAGTGAACTGGATACTCGCTTAAGTGCTCTTGAGAATGAACAACAAAAAATTAACAGTAGTGAATGAACTTCATACTCAGGCTAGAAAAAATTATCCTCGACGGCGAGTTGAAATGCGTGATATTGATGAGACCTGGCAAGCAGATTTAGTAGAAATGATACCTTATTCAAGAATAAATAAAGGTTTCAAGTATTTACTAACAGTTATAGACATATTTTCGAAATATGGTTGGGCTGTTCCAGTAAAAAGTAAAAATGGAAAAGATGTTTCTCATGCAATGCAATCTATATTTGCTAAAAAACGTATACCAAAAAACTTGCATAGTGACAAAGGAAAAGAATTCTATAACTCACAATTTGAAGCATTAATGAAAAAGTATAAAATAAATTTTTACTCAACATACAGTAATATGAAGGCTTCTATTGTTGAACGGTTTAATCGAACACTAAAAAGAAACATGTGGATGCAATTTAGTTTACGAGGAAATTACAAGTGGTATGATATATTGCCTACTCTTATTTCCAACTATAATGATACAAAACATAGAACAATTGGAATGAAGCCTAAAGATGTTACTTCAGAAGACGTTGAAATTTTAAAAGAAAGGATCTCTAAACTGAGAAAAATTCCTTTAAGACGACCAAAGTATAAAATTGGTGACAAAGTTCGAGTAAGCAAATATAAAAACGTTTTTGAGAAAGGATATACACCCAATTGGACAACAGAAATATTCACCGTGGATCAAGTTGTATCAACTCAACCAGTGACTTACAAGCTCAAGGATTACCAGGATCAACCCATCAGCGGAGGATTTTATGAAGAGGAACTTCTTAAAGTAAAATATTCAGATATTTATCTTGTGGAAAAAATTCTCAAGACACGTGGAAACAAAGTTTCTTGTCAAATGGCTTGGCTTTGATAATTCTCACAATACGTGGGAAGATAAAGCAAATGTATAATCTATTATTCGCAAATCGTCCCTAGTAACTTAACGCAAATGTCAATCAACCAGCAAATCAATCAAAGATTAATGTTAGCGTAGAACCTCTCTATAAATCAAAACTACTTCCAACAACAGACCTTTACACTGCCAGTGCCAAATTTAATTAACATTAAATCAATAATGAATCAATAATGAATCAACAATGAATCAATAATGAATCAACAATGAATCAATAATGAATCAATAATGAATCAACAATGAATCAACTATGAATCAATAATGAATCAATAATGAATCAAATAATGAATCAACAATGAATCAATAATGAATCAACAATGAATCAATAATGAATCAACAATGAATCATTAATGAATCAATAATGAATCAATAATGAATCAACAATGAATCAACAATGAATCAATAATGAATCAATAATGAATCAATAATGAATCAACAATGAATCAACAATGAATCAATAATGAATCAACAATGAATCAATAATGAATCAATAATGAATCAATAATGAATCAATAATGAATCAACAATGAATCAATAATGAATCAACAATGAATCAATAATGAATCAACTATGAATCATTAATGAATCAATAATGAATCAACAATGAATCAATAATGAATCAACAATGAATCAATAATGAATCAACAATGAATCAACAATGAATCAATAATGAATCAACTATGAATCAATAATGAATCAACAATGAATCAGTAATGAATCAATATTAAATCAGTTGGCACTGGCATTGTAAAGGTCTGTTGTTGGAAGTAGTTTTGATTTATAAAGAGATTCTACGCTAACATTAATCTTTGATTGCTTTGCTGGCTGATTGGCATTTGCGTTAAGTTACTAGGGGCGATTTGCACATTTAAATTAATATAAGTTTTAATCATATGTTATTATGTATATATGGAAGGATTTTTTAAATAAAAACACATGGAAATTGTATATAATTGCATTATTTATTAACAAACCTTTTATTTTTTTACAATCATGTTTTACAAAATCATTCGTCGATTTTCGGGATCGCATAATGTCCCCACGGTAGAGTGTCAGTACTCCCCGGTAACAAATATCGTTTGTCGTCTTGCGGACTTAAGGCTACTTTTATCTGTTTTACAGTTTCGACATTGTGTAACCGCGATCTAATGTTATATTGCGTTCAAGTTTGAATGTCAAAATCTCTCAGACATTTTACATAATCATCAAAGTGAATACTCTTTTTAACAACGCCGGATTTAATGCCTTTAGCTTTTTTAATAATGTCTTCACCTTCAACCCGTACGCTGTACATCTTACTCCGCAAGCCAACAAATTCGGTAACGATCTTGCCGTTACATTCGTCTTTCATTAGACCGAGAATCTTTTTGTTGGCTTGCGGAATGCCGTACACGTTGTTTGCGGGATAGTCTGACGTATCGAACTTTTGGATGTCATTTTTCATGTCATTGTAGACATCTTTACATTTAATTTCGTAGATTAGACTGTCTGTATCGGTATACATCAGTTTACAATTGTCGCCGTATTTTTTTAACATATACCCGTAGTGAAAATCGTAAATAAGCGTTTTGGAAACATCGAGCACACTTAACCCCACATATATCGGTTTGTTGAGTAGTACCTCGGTTTTACGCAGTTCAATGGCAACCAGATTTTCGTCGAATATCGCTCGACTATGGAAATTCGGGCGAGAAATAAGGGCTTCAGCTCCATAGCGGCCAAACCATTGGGTGACAAGCTTAATGTCGACATGTTTACGGACATTTTCCATTGTTTTACCGTATACCGCATTGTTCATGAGCTTGAACAAATTTTTCTCGAACTCATTCTTGGCGTTGGTTCGCATCATCGTATTATAGTCTATATATGGTTTAAGCCATGTTGATTGCTTAAACTGTAAGATTCGATGAATTTTAACAAGCTTAATGCCGTTGGCGACAACTTGTTTTAAAGTGCGGTAGTGGATCACATATTTTTCTTTTGGTTGGAGAGTTGTTAATAATTTCTCCTGTTTCGAGAGGGGTGGTTTCGCATTTTCTGCGCAAAATGGCATATCTTTGTGAGTATCGTGGAGATTTTCAGGATACTCCAAGTCAACTTCGAGTATGTACCCAACAGGTGAATCGTCAGGCACATTAAAATCGAAGGAGTTGTCGACATTATCAACCCATTTGAAGCCGCCATAAGGGAGCGCTTGAGCCATTGCCCAGCCATATAGATTATTGGCATCGAAGTACATAATATAGCTTGTATCTTCATTTTTGTCAAATTTCTCCATATACGGATTATTTGCTTTAGTATATCGGTTGCAACATTGGCTAATGCCACCTCTAATACCAGACTCAACAAACATAATCATATCGATGTCAGTTATAAGTTGCAATCCTATGCTCGTGTACTTGAGCATAGCATCCCAAGTTAAACCGGGGGTTGTGTAGTAGTGGGCAGGATCTAACCCGTACGCTTTTACACATTCTACTCGGAAATTTTCAAAGACGTCCGCAAGTAACAGTACATCAGTTTTCATATACAAATGGACATAGTCATATAGATTTTTACAGTCAAACTCGGTCCATACATTTTGCGCATGCGCATACTCGTCATCAGAAATACCGGCATCATAAAGCGTACTATAAAATTTCTCGATCGGGGGCAATTCGGTTTCGTCTAACTTACTTTTCGAGTCAAAGTACTCATAGGGGAATACACCTTTACGCGTTAGTAATTTTATTTTATCCGGATCTGTCACCGTACTGGCAAAAACGGAGTTGACGATTTTGTACTCGTCTAGGTACGATGCGAGTTTTTCTAGGGATGCTGCCATGAATCGCAATGAGTCAATGAATCGAAATTTGACCTCACTCCCCTTGACATGTTTAGTAAAAGAGATGTACTTCTCTTTGTTAATGGGGAGGAGGTCAATTTTTCCTTCAAAGCTCGTAGAAATCGCATGAATTATAAAATGAGCGTCGTAACCACTTAAGTTGTGGAACACCACGGGAATTGTTTGACAGTCTTGGTAGTTTAGATTGCACGATTCATGGGCAGCACCCCTATATTTGCCAGTAAGGTGACAGTGATCGCGGACTTTCTTTTCGCTTGCCGGTATTTTCTGATGACAAATGTGACATATTGTCGCTCGCTTAAAGTCACTGATTTCTTGAGGAGTTAAGGCATTCATTGGTATCGGATTTTTAAATACAGTACCGTCCGAAATTGTCAGTCCACCCATTTTCAAAGGAATGACAAAAATTTTTTAACATAAAATTCATAAAAAGTAAATTTTTTTTGTTTTTTATTTTGAAAGACGATAAAATTTTAAAAAGAATAAGACCTTACAGAAGTCATTTGGCCAAAATTTGTAGAAGATATTCTTAAAAATCGTCATTTTCAATGTTTTACAAAATTTGAATAACTTCTAAAATAATGAACGCTTTTTAATAATCTTAGGCTTATTTTAAAGACCATTTTCTACAGAATAAGAATTACTTATAGGCATTAACCTGTAATTTTTAACTTGGAGTAAGCATGACGTCAAAGTTGGACAAAAAAATTCAAAAATTTGAAATAATATTATTAAAAGAAAAATAATTTTTGAAACTCAAACATATATTTTTATTAAATTTTCTTGAAAAATCTACACCATATCATGTTTTATATATGTTCTAGAATAGTTTTTAGTACAAAAAATTGATTTCAAATTTTTCCAATTTTTTTGTCTAATTTTGACGTCATGCTATTCCAAGTTAAAAATGACAGGTTAATGCCTATAAGTAATTCTTATTCCGTAGAAAAAGACCTTTAAAATAAGCCTAAGATTATTAAAAAGCGTTCATTATTTTAGAAGTTATTTAAATTTTTGTAAAACATTGAAAATGACGATTTTTAGGAATATCTTCTACAAATTTTGGCCAAATGACTTCTGTAAGGTCTTATTCTTTTCAAAATTTTATCGTCTTTCAAAATATAAACCAAAAAAAATTTTAGTTTTCATGAATTTTATGTTAAAAAATTTTTGTCATTCCTTTAAAAATGGGTGGACTGACAATTGCGGACGGTACTGTACATTATCAATTTTTTCAGATAATTGCCTTAATTCCTCAGTAAACCATTTAGCAGGATCAGATTCATTTTTTCGGACATGGTACATATTTACATAATGTTTCGTCATAACTACATTTTATATAATAGCCGATGCTTAACAATTTGTGGCGCTGGAATACTTCAGTTTTACTTAAATTGTCTACATCTTCATCGGCGGGAAGAAGTAGACTTTCGCAGTCGGCGTAAATTACATACGGTACTTTCTCTTTATTCTTATAATTTTTAAATGTGATCAGACTCTTGTCAGGCGTCGGTAATTTAATTTACACTCATTCATTTTTTTACAATTTTCGATGTGTGCATTCAATCTATCTACAGATTAAAAGTAGTGTAAACAGCGGTCACAGATATGTTTTTTACATTTCTTTTTAGACAACTGTGTAGACACAAGGCGTGACAGATCTTTAATCCATACATAATGGAAGTTCATAAAATCATCGTTGTCATACAATAAAGTATTATCATCATTATTTTCATCCGCATACATGTCGGCAACATACAGAGATTTACATGCTTATCTCTTTTTTCCGCAGTGAGATGGAGAGGGTGTACCGTAAAGTTACCATAGCTCTTTGATAGACCGTACACATTATCGAAAACATCATTAAGCTTTTCAAATTTCGGGATATTTTTAAGCGTCACTGGGAATTCAATTCCCTCAAAGTTTCAATTCATCTTTAAATTCTTTAAAACTAGACACACGTTTAGGATCGGAGACATTTGGGTGTAAGGCTGACAATACCGCCCACTTAAAACATTCATTGTCATTATTTTGCACGTTAATACATGCATGTTTATTTTTTATTTTTATCGGTAAATCAATGTAAGAGCTTGCACGCATTGGATTATATTTATTTACATTTATTTCTAATCTTATGATTGATTGAAGGTTCCAATTTGAACCCTTTGCATAGAACTCTTCGACGCTGTGCAAAATCGGATGTTTGATGTTCTCATCAAACCAATCGTCTAAAAGGGTTGTGGGAAAGATGCTGTTGGCCTTGGTTCCAAAAGGAATAGGCTTAACAACCTCCACATCATTCTCAACCCTCTTAAATTGGCGATGAGAACACCATACACTACAATAGGTCCATTTTTATTTAAGGCACCTCTAATGTGGTCCTGAAACAGTATGGACGCATCGTTTAAAAACGAGCTTACATCGACGTGTACTAGGTTCAAGACCATATTAGTGTACAGTCTACACGCGAAAGCACTCTCACACTCTGCCCAGCGAACACGTTTCTTAATGTCTGGGTCACCGATTCCAGCGCCATCTATTACGTGGGATTCAAACAATGCGCGAAACCTTATGATGGATTGTAGAATGCTTACACATCTTTGCTTTTGATGTGTAAAGTACATCGATTTAAGAATGCTTGATAACACGTTTTCATGTTGTGAGCATTCTACAACCCATCGTTCGATAAAAGAGGCGTCTCTCATTTACGTTACTTAAATAAGGTATCAACTCAAGGGCTTCTTTAATGAGGGTGACAGTGATGTCACTCTCGTCGAGAATAGTACCGTAATTCGGATACTTACGTGGTGGTTCCATCGGTGGTCGTCGCCTTCCGCTTCATCTCTGCACCTGAAATCAAAAGAAACACACTTACAAGCTAACACACTTACAAACTAAAACAGAACACACTTACAAGCTAACAAAAGAACGAACTTACAAACTAACAAAAGAACACACTTACAAACTAAAATACTTATACTAAACAAAACGAACTTACAAACTAAAGAACTTAACCTAAAAATCAATACAAAGTAAATGCAATAAACACAGAACACAGTAAATATAAATAACAAAAAAGACGGTAAATATAACAATAAATGTAACAAAAAAGACAGTAAATATAACAAAAAAGACAGTTAGTAGTGGCAATGGGAATCTGCTGCTGCTGCTGTTGGAACCGCTGAACCTGTGAACAGAACAGCTACTGACTAAACTCACCAAAATCCCTGAATATATACCCCGAAATCCCCACTCCTACCTTTCACGCATGCGCACTAGACCATTTACCCCCACTCCAACCTTTCACGCATGCGCACTAGACCATTTACCCCACTCCAACCTATCACGCATCCCACTCTTAAATTTTCCCCACCAATTCGCGCATGCGCAGAATAAATACATACTTTATTAATTAATATTATTATGAATATTAACTATAATACAGCCCGGGATAGCGGTAGTGTCGTCTTCACCCTGGGCTCAAGAGAATGCGTCCTGGCCTTGGTCATCTTCACCCTGGGCTCTGGTGATGGAAGTGGCCTTGGTGTGAAGTCATCGGAAATAGCACCTCGTTACCTTCATTCTGCAACTAATGAATTATATTATATTAATTATATTATATTTTACTATATTGTATTAATCATATTATATTTTACTCTATTTTATTAATTATATTATATTTTACTATATTTTATTAATTATATTATATTACTTACGTTATACTCCGGCCGTGGTAGCACCAGCAGCTTGTTTCCATGGTGGACTGCTAACTCCACTGCTATGAGCTGAATGAGCTCTCTACCCTAGACCAGCTACCCTCGTAGGGCTCTCTCCCCACCAAGTGGTTCCCCCACTACGCGCGCTCACCACTCTGCTACGTGTGGCGGTTGACTTGAACTACTTTGAGCTCACCGCCGGCAACGAGCTCACCGCCGGTAACGCGCGAAATTCAATTTGAATTTTAAAACGCTTATTGTAGTTTTAAAGTAATAATTTCACTTACCCTAAAATAAAATTGTTTATAATTAATAAAAAATAAGTAGTATAATAATAATATTAATAATAAGAAGTTAATTAAACTTCCTTACTTAAATAAATAAATAGTTTTAAGAATAAAAATAAATATTAATTTATAAACATTTGATATTTTATTAACAATACATAAATATTAATTATAAACAATTAGTTTTTGTATATATAATAAACAAAATTTACAAATAATATTTTATAAATAAACAATTAAACTTACCTTCATTAATAAAAATTTAGTGGCGCCATCTAGCGGTTTAACCTGAACCCTGTCGGTTAAACAGAGCACCCTTTTTAACCCACTTAAAGCTATAAAAGTAAAAATTTAAATTTCCCGCCAAGCACATTGAATTTGCTAGTGGCGCCATCTAGCGGTTTAAGTTTAAATAACTCGGTCGGGTAAAACAGAGAACCCCTTGT